>NC_047112.1:2196964-2392437 GCF_902500255.1 Thalassophryne amazonica | reverse complement strand
ACAGCTCGCTTTACTTCGTAAAAAAAAAACACGGATGAAAAGCTCACAGCTCGCTTTACTTCGTAAAAAAAAAACGCGGATGAAAAGCTCACAGCTCGCTTTACTTCGTAAAAAAAAAAAAAAAACGCGGATGAAAAGCTCACAGCTCGCTTTACTTCGTAAAAAAAAAAAACGCGGATGAAAAGCTCACAGCTCGCTTTACTTCGTAAAAAAAAAAAAACGCGGATGAAAAGCTCACAGCTCGCTTTACTTCGTAAAAAAAAAACGCGGATGAAAAGCTCACAGCTCGCTTTACTTCGTAAAAAAAAACGCGGATGAAAAGCTCACAGCTCGCTTTACTTCGTAAAAAACAAAACGCGGATGAAAAGCTCACAGCTCGCTTTACTTCGTAAAAAAAAAACGCGATGAAAAGCTCACAGCTCGCGTTACTTCGTAAAAAAAAAAAAAAACCGCGATGAAAAGCTCACAGCTCGCTTTACTTCGTAAAAAAAAACGCAGATGAAAAGCTCACAGCTCGCTTTAACTTCGTAAAAAAAAAAAACGCGGATGAAAAGCTCACAGCTCGCTTTACTTCGTAAAAAAAAAAAACGCGGATGAAAAGCACACAGCTCGCTTACTTCGTAAAAAAAAAAAAAAAAACGCGGATGAAAAGCTCACAGCTCGCTTTACTTCGTAAAAAAAAAACGCGGATGAAAAGCTCACAGCTCGCTTTACTTCGTAAAAAAAAACGCGGATGAAAAGCTCACAGCTCGCTTTACTTCGTAAAAAAAAAAAAAACGCGGATGAAAAGCCCACAGCTCGCTTTACTTCGTAAAAAAAAAAAAAAAAACGGATGAAAAGCTCACAGCTCGCTTTACTTCGTAAAAAAAAAAGCGGATGAAAAGCTCACAGCTCGCTTTACTTCGTAAAAAAAAAAAAAAACGCGGATGAAAGCACACAGCTCGCTTTACTTCGTAAAAAAAAAAAAAAAACGCGGATGAAAAGCTCACAGCTCGCTTTACTTCGTAAAAAAAAAACGCGGATGAAAAGCTCACAGCTCGCTTTACTTCGTAAAAAAAAAAGCGGATGAAAAGCTCATAGCTCGCTTTACTTCGTAAAAAAAAAAAAATACGGGATGAAAAGCTCACAGCTCGCTTTACTTCGTAAAAAAAAAGCGGATGAAAAGCTCACAGCTCGCTTTACTTCGTAAAAAAAAAAAAAAAAACGGGATGAAAAGCTCACAGCTCGCTTTACTTCGTAAAAAAAAAAAAAACGCGGATGAAAAGCCCACAGCTCGCTTTACTTCGTAAAAAAAAAAAAAAAAACGCGGATGAAAAGCCCTCGCTTTACTTCGTAAAAAAAAATACGCGGGATGAAAAGCTCACAGCTCGCTTTACCTTTCGTAAAAAAAAAAGCGGATGAAAAGCATCATAGTCTCGCTTTATCTTCGTAAAAGAAAAAAAAATACGGGATGAAAAGCTCACAGCTTCGCTTTACTTCGTAAAACAAAAGCGGATGAAAAGCTCACGCTCGCTTTACCTTCGTAAAAAAAAAAAAAAAAAACGGGATGAAAAGCTCACAGCTCGCTTTACTACTTCGTAAAAAAAAAAAAAAAACGCGGATGAAAAGCCCACAGCTCGCTTTACTTCGTAAAAAAAAAAAAAAAAACGCGGATGAAAAGCTCACAGCTCGCTTTACTTCGTAAAAAAAAAAACGCGGATGAAAAGCTCACAGCTCGCTTTACTTCGTAAAAAAAAAAAAAAAACGCGGATGAAAAGCCCACAGCTCGCTTTACTTCGTAAAAAAAAAAAAAAACGCGGATGAAAAGCTCACAGCTCGCTTTACTTCGTAAAAAAAAAAGCGGATGAAAAGCTCACAGCTCGCTTTACTTCGTAAAGAAAAACGCCGATGAAAAGCTCATAGCTCGCTTTACTTCCTAAAAAAAAAAAAAAAAACGGGATGAAAAGCTCACAGCTCGCTTTACTTCGTAAAAAAAAAAAAGCGGATGAAAAGCTCACAGCTCGCTTTACTTCGTAAAAAAAAAAGCGGATGAAAAGCTCACAGCTCGCTTTACTTCGTAAAAAAAAAAAGCGGATGAAAAGCTCATAGCTCGCTTTACTTCCTAAAAAAAAAAAAAAACGGGATGAAAAGCTCACAGCTCGCTTTACTTCGTAAAAAAAAAAAGCGGATGAAAAGCTCACAGCTCGCTTTACTTCGTAAAAAAAAAAGCGGATGAAAAGCTCACAGCTCGCTTTACTTCGTAAAAAAAAAAAAAACGGGATGAAAAGCTCACAGCTCGCTTTACTTCGTAAAAAAAAAAAAAAACGGGATGAAAAGCCCACAGCTCGCTTTACTTCGTAAAAAAAAAACGCGGATGAAAAGCTCACAGCTCGCTTTACTTCGTAAAAAAAAAAAAAAACGGGATGAAAAGCTCACAGCTCGCTTTACTTCGTAAAAAAAAAAAAAACGGGATGAAAAGCTCACAGCTCGCTTTACTTCGTAAAAAAAAAAAAACGCGGATGAAAAGCTCACAGCTCGCTTTACTTCGTAAAAAAAAAAAAACGCGGATGAAAAGCTCACAGCTCGCTTTACTTCGTAAAAAAAAAAAAACGCGGATGAAAAGCTCACAGCTCGCTTTACTTTGTAAAAACAAAAACGCGGATGAAAAGCTCACAGCTCGCTTTACTTCGTAAAAAAAAAAACGTGGATGAAAAGCTCACAGCTCGCTTTACTTCATTAAAAAAAAAACGCGGATGAAAAGCTCACAGCTCGCTTTTCTTCGTAAAAAAAAATGCGGATGAAAAGCTCACAGCTCGCTTTACTTTGTAAAAAAAAATGCGGATAAAAAGCTCACAGCTCGCTTTACTTCATAAAAAAAAAACGCAGATGAAAAGCTCACAGCTCGCTTTACTTCGTAAAAAAAAACATGGATGAAAAGCTCACAGCTCGCTTTACTTCGTAAAAAAAATGCGGATAAAAAGCTCACAGCTCGCTTTACTTCGTAAAAAAAAAATGTGGATGAAAAGCTCACAGTTCGCTTTACTTTGTAAAAAAAAAAATGCGGATAAAAAGCTCACAGCTCGCTTTAATTCGTAAAAAAAAAAAAAACGCGGATGAAAAGTTGACAGCTCGCTTCGTAAAAAAAAAAAATGCGGATGTAAAGCTCACAGCTCGCTTTACTTCGTAAAAAAAAAAAAATGCGGATGAAAAGCTCACAGCTCGCTTTACTTCATAAAAAAAAAAAAAAAAAACGCGGATGAAAAGCTCACAGCTCGCTTTACTTCGTAAAAAAAAAAAAACGCGGATGAAAAGGTCACAGCTCGCTTTACTTCGTAAAAAAAAAAAAAGTAGGCCATCAGGCCAGCGGGCAAATGCCTGGTGTGCAATACTATCAGTCCAGCGGTGCAAGTTCCTGTCAAAAGTCTGGCTGCAACACTTTGAACCAATTGAGACCCCTAATGCTGGACTGCGGGAAACCAGAAAATAGCACATTGCAGTAGTCCAATCTAGAGAAGATAAACGCATGGATCGGGGTCTCGGCATCAGCCATAGACAGGATGGGACGAATCTTCACTATATTTCACAGGTGGAAGAAAGCAGTCCTTGTAATATCTCTAATGTGGAGGTCAGAGGACAATGTATGATCAAAAATTACCCCAAGGTTCCTCACTTTGTCAGTATGATGCATGGCACACGAGCCTAGGCTAAACGTTAGCTGGTCAAATTGATGCCAGTGTCTCACTGGACCAAAAACCATCATTTCAGTCTTTTCAGAGTTTAAAAGTAGGAAGTTGCTAGACATCCATCTTCTCACTTTGTGGATGAGATTACCAGCAGTTATCGGCATGTATAACTGAGTATCATCAGCATAGCAGTGAAAGGTAATCCCAAAATGCCACAATATGTGCCCAAGGGGTGCTATATAAAGGGAGAAAGCAGGGGGCCTAAGACAAACCCCTGTGGAACCCCAAATTTCATGTCACTAAGGTTAGAGGTAGTGTTACTGTACAAAACAGAGTGAGAACGACTGGTCAAGTATGACGTCAACCACGCAAGGGCACTCCCAGTAATCCCAAAATGATTTTCCAGCCTATCAAGTAGAATATGATGATCCACTGTATCAAATGCAGCACTGAGATCTAACATCACTAGAACCGTAGTGGTATCTGAATCCATAGCAAGCAGTAGCTCATTCATCACTTTAGTGAGAGCTGTGTCTGTGGAATGATATTTCCTAAAATCAGACTGCAGTGGCTCAAAGAGATTATTCTCAGTAAGGCCTGGCTCACACGGCGGGATAATTAGGTTGATATCAGACCCGATCTTCCACTTCCGACAATCTTAAGGATGCCCCGACAATCGTGATGACGCTAAATATAATCTTATCAGATATACCTGCCGTGTGTGGTGTGTTCAGAGTGCTCTGATCTGCTCGGAAGGACGTCTGGAGCGCTCCGATCGCAAATCAGGGATAGTCAACATGTTGGATTGTCTTGGTCCAGTATCGCAGCGTGTGTTTTGTCCTCAGACTACAAATGAACACGCAGCCTGCTGAATGTGACGTGCAGCCAATCAGAAAGCGAGGTGATGGACGTACGAAGTGGAAAATAAAATCAAAACAGCTGTTCTGACTTACCAGACAGTCCGGTGGTCACATTGTCTCCACTCCTTTAAAGAACGCCTTTTTCTTTTTGTATTGTTTTTCTCTCTGTTTTAAATAGTCCACAAAGTATCTCTGTTTGTTTACTCTGAAGTCATGTTTAATCTCAAGAGATTTTGTGAGATTTCCTGTCTGAGCTGGGAATGTTAGTGTGTGAAATCTGTTCGTGTGTGCTGTTGTTGTCCTTACCTTGTGGCTGAATGCCACACACTGTACCACCAAACCTGTTAGATCCATGATTTTTTATCTTCACGTGTGTGGTCTCTCAGGTTTTGGAAACCTAAAGATAATTTTAAAATCTTGTCATGTGAACCATGCAGGCTTAAGATAGTCGACGAGCTGCCGTGACACCACTTTTCCAGAATTTTAGAGCAAAATGATAAATGTGATATCGGCCGATAGTTTTTCAATGCACTAGGGTCAAGATTAGGTTTCTTAAGTAATGGTTTAATCACTGCAGATTTGAAACATTTAGGAACAGATCCAGAAGTTAATGAAAGATTAATAATTTCCAGCACAGTCGGCCCAAGAGTGGGCCACAGGTCCTTAAACAGTTTTGTTGGTATAGGATCAAATAAACAGGTTGTGCTTTTTGCAGACGTTACGAGTTTTGTCAGCATGCCTAGAGAGATACTATCAAATTCTGTAAATCTAAGTAATACCTCAGTAATGGCGCCCACCTCAATAGCAGGGTGTAGTGGCTGGGTTAAGGCATGCTGGGATACGTTTAACCTAATGTCTTCTATTTTCTTCTCAAAGTAATCCAGGAAATGTTGTGCTGTAAAAGGAGAACGACTTACATGTGGTTGTCCATGAATAAGTGTTGCCACCGTGTTGAACAAGAACTTTGAGTTATGCTTGTTTTTGTTGATCAAATCAGAGTAATAGGTCCACTTTGTAACCAATAGTGCATGCTTATAGTCTAAGATAGCATCACGCCATGCAAGGTGGAATACTTCTAATTTTGAACGACGCCATTTTTGTTCTAGACCTCTAGCCTTATGCTTGAGGTCATGCAAGTAATCATTGAGCCAAGGTGACTGTGTTGTGGGGGTGGGGGGGGGGGGGTGGGGAGGGCGCGGTTTTAACAAAAAAAAAATACGGGATGAAAAGCTCACAGCTCGCTTTACTTCGTAAAAAAAAAAGCGGATGAAAAGCTCACAGCTCGCTTTACTTCGTAAAAAAAAAAAAAACGGGATGAAAAGCTCACAGCTCGCTTTACTTCGTAAAAAAAAAAAAAAACGCGGATGAAAAGCCCACAGCTCGCTTTACTTCGTAAAAAAAAAAAAAAAACGCGGATGAAAAGCTCACAGCTCGCTTTACTTCGTAAAAAAAAAACGCGGATGAAAAGCTCACAGCTCGCTTTACTTCGTAAAAAAAAAAAAAAACGCGGATGAAAAGCTCACAGCTCGCTTTACTTCGTAAAAAAAAAAAAAAAACGGGATGAAAAGCTCACAGCTCGCTTTACTTCGTAAAAAAAAAAAAAAAACGCGGATGAAAAGCCCACAGCTCGCTTTACTTCGTAAAAAAAAAAAAAAAAACGCGGATGAAAAGCTCACAGCTCGCTTTACTTCGTAAAAAAAAACGCGGATGAAAAGCTCACAGCTCGCTTTACTTCGTAAAAAAAAAAAAAAAACGCGGATGAAAAGCTCACAGCTCGCTTTACTTCGTAAAAAAAAAACGCGGATGAAAAGCTCACAGCTCGCTTTACTTCGTAAAAAAAAAAGCGGATGAAAAGCTCATAGCTCGCTTTACTTCGTAAAAAAAAAAAAAATACGGGATGAAAAGCTCACAGCTCGCTTTACTTCGTAAAAAAAAAAGCGGATGAAAAGCTCACAGCTCGCTTTACTTCATAAAAAAAAAAAAAAAAACGGGATGAAAAGCTCACAGCTCGCTTTACTTCGTAAAAAAAAAAAAAAAAACGCGGATGAAAAGCCCACAGCTCGCTTTACTTCGTAAAAAAAAAAAAAAAAAACGCGGATGAAAAGCTCACAGCTCGCTTTACTTCGTAAAAAAAAAACGCGGATGAAAAGCTCACAGCTCGCTTTACTTCGTAAAAAAAAAAAAAAAACGCGGATGAAAAGCCCACAGCTCGCTTTACTTCGTAAAAAAAAAAAAAAAACGCGGATGAAAAGCTCACAGCTCGCTTTACTTCGTAAAAAAAAAAGCGGATGAAAAGCTCACAGCTCGCTTTACTTCGTAAAGAAAAACGCCGATGAAAAGCTCATAGCTCGCTTTACTTCCTAAAAAAAAAAAAAAACGGGATGAAAAGCTCACAGCTCGCTTTACTTCGTAAAAAAAAAAGCGGATGAAAAGCTCACAGCTCGCTTTACTTCGTAAAAAAAAAAGCGGATGAAAAGCTCACAGCTCGCTTTGCTTCGTAAAAAAAAAAGCGGATGAAAAGCTCATAGCTCGCTTTACTTCCTAAAAAAAAAAAAAAAACGGGATGAAAAGCTCACAGCTCGCTTTACTTCGTAAAAAAAAAAGCGGATGAAAAGCTCACAGCTCGCTTTACTTCGTAAAAAAAAAAGCGGATGAAAAGCTCACAGCTCGCTTTACTTCGTAAAAAAAAAAAAAAACGGGATGAAAAGCTCACAGCTTGCTTTACTTCGTAAAAAAAAAAAAAAACGGGATGAAAAGCCCACAGCTCGCTTTACTTCGTAAAAAAAAAACGCGGATGAAAAGCTCACAGCTCGCTTTACTTCGTAAAAAAAAAAAAAAACGGGATGAAAAGCTCACAGCTCGCTTTACTTCGTAAAAAAAAAAAAACGGGATGAAAAGCTCACAGCTCGCTTACTTCGTAAAAAAAAAAAAAACGCGGATGAAAAGCTCACAGCTCGCTTTACTTCGTAAAAAAAAAAAAACGCGGATGAAAAGCTCACAGCTCGCTTTACTTCGTAAAAAAAAAAAAACGCGGATGAAAAGCTCACAGCTCGCTTTACTTTGTAAAAAAAAAAACGCGGATGAAAAGCTCACAGCTCGCTTTACTTCGTAAAAAAAAAAACGTGGATGAAAAGCTCACAGCTCGCTTTACTTCATTAAAAAAAAAACGCGGATGAAAAGCTCACAGCTCGCTTTACTTTGTAAAAAAAATGCGGATAAAAAGCTCACAGCTCGCTTTACTTCATAAAAAAAAAAACGCAGATGAAAAGCTCACAGCTCGCTTTACTTCGTAAAAAAAAACATGGATGAAAAGCTCACAGCTCGCTTTACTTCGTAAAAAAAATGCGGATAAAAAGCTCACAGCTCGCTTTACTTCGTAAAAAAAAAATGTGGATGAAAAGCTCACAGTTCGCTTTACTTTGTAAAAAAAAAAAATGCGGATAAAAAGCTCACAGCTCGCTTTAATTCGTAAAAAAAAAAAAACGCGGATGAAAAGTTGACAGCTCGCTTCGTAAAAAAAAAAAATGCGGATGTAAAGCTCACAGCTCGCTTTACTTCGTAAAAAAAAAAAATGCGGATGAAAAGCTCACAGCTCGCTTTACTTCATAAAAAAAAAAAAAAAAAAACGCGGATGAAAAGCTCACAGCTCGCTTTACTTCGTAAAAAAAAAAAACGCGGATGAAAAGGTCACAGCTCGCTTTACTTCGTAAAAAAAAAAAAAGTAGGCCATCAGGCCAGCGGGCAAATGCCTGGTGTGCAATACTATCAGTCCAGCGGTGCAAGTTCCTGTCAAAAGTCTGGCTGCAACACTTTGAACCAATTGAGACCCCTAATGCTGGACTGCGGGAAACCAGAAAATAGCACATTGCAGTAGTCCAATCTAGAGAAGATAAACGCATGGATCGGGGTCTCGGCATCAGCCATAGACAGGATGGGACGAATCTTCACTATATTTCACAGGTGGAAGAAAGCAGTCCTTGTAATATCTCTAATGTGGAGGTCAGAGGACAATGTATGATCAAAAATTACCCCAAGGTTCCTCACTTTGTCAGTATGATGCATGGCACACGAGCCTAGGCTAAACGTTAGCTGGTCAAATTGATGCCAGTGTCTCACTGGACCAAAAACCATCATTTCAGTCTTTTCAGAGTTTAAAAGTAGGAAGTTGCTAGACATCCATCTTCTCACTTTGTGGATGAGATTACCAGCAGTTATCGGCATGTATAACTGAGTATCATCAGCATAGCAGTGAAAGGTAATCCCAAAATGCCACAATATGTGCCCAAGGGGTGCTATATAAAGGGAGAAAGCAGGGGGCCTAAGACAAACCCCTGTGGAACCCCAAATTTCATGTCACTAAGGTTAGAGGTAGTGTTACTGTACAAAACAGAGTGAGAACGACTGGTCAAGTATGACGTCAACCACGCAAGGGCACTCCCAGTAATCCCAAAATGATTTTCCAGCCTATCAAGTAGAATATGATGATCCACTGTATCAAATGCAGCACTGAGATCTAACATCACTAGAACCGTAGTGGTATCTGAATCCATAGCAAGCAGTAGCTCATTCATCACTTTAGTGAGAGCTGTGTCTGTGGAATGATATTTCCTAAAATCAGACTGCAGTGGCTCAAAGAGATTATTCTCAGTAAGGCCTGGCTCACACGGCGGGATAATTAGGTTGATATCAGACCCGATCTTCCACTTCCGACAATCTTAAGGATGCCCCGACAATCGTGATGACGCTAAATATAATCTTATCAGATATACCTGCCGTGTGTGGTGTGTTCAGAGTGCTCTGATCTGCTCGGAAGGACGTCTGGAGCGCTCCGATCGCAAATCAGGGATAGTCAACATGTTGGATTGTCTTGGTCCAGTATCGCAGCGTGTGTTTTGTCCTCAGACTACAAATGAACACGCAGCCTGCTGAATGTGACGTGCAGCCAATCAGAAAGCGAGGTGATGGACGTACGAAGTGGAAAATAAAATCAAAACAGCTGTTCTGACTTACCAGACAGTCCGGTGGTCACATTGTCTCCACTCCTTTAAAGAACGCCTTTTTCTTTTTGTATTGTTTTTCTCTCTGTTTTAAATAGTCCACAAAGTATCTCTGTTTGTTTACTCTGAAGTCATGTTTAATCTCAAGAGATTTTGTGAGATTTCCTGTCTGAGCTGGGAATGTTAGTGTGTGAAATCTGTTCGTGTGTGCTGTTGTTGTCCTTACCTTGTGGCTGAATGCCACACACTGTACCACCAAACCTGTTAGATCCATGATTTTTTATCTTCACGTGTGTGGTCTCTCAGGTTTTGGAAACCTAAAGATAATTTTAAAATCTTGTCATGTGAACCATGCAGGCTTAAGATAGTCGACGAGCTGCCGTGACACCACTTTTCCAGAATTTTAGAGCAAAATGATAAATGTGATATCGGCCGATAGTTTTTCAATGCACTAGGGTCAAGATTAGGTTTCTTAAGTAATGGTTTAATCACTGCAGATTTGAAACATTTAGGAACAGATCCAGAAGTTAATGAAAGATTAATAATTTCCAGCACAGTCGGCCCAAGAGTGGGCCACAGGTCCTTAAACAGTTTTGTTGGTATAGGATCAAATAAACAGGTTGTGCTTTTTGCAGACGTTACGAGTTTTGTCAGCATGCCTAGAGAGATACTATCAAATTCTGTAAATCTAAGTAATACCTCAGTAATGGCGCCCACCTCAATAGCAGGGTGTAGTGGCTGGGTTAAGGCATGCTGGGATACGTTTAACCTAATGTCTTCTATTTTCTTCTCAAAGTAATCCAGGAAATGTTGTGCTGTAAAAGGAGAACGACTTACATGTGGTTGTCCATGAATAAGTGTTGCCACCGTGTTGAACAAGAACTTTGACTTATGCTTGTTTTTGTTGATCAAATCAGAGTAATAGGTCCACTTTGTAACCAATAGTGCATGCTTATAGTCTAAGATAGCATCACGCCATGCAAGGTGGAATACTTCTAATTTTGAACGACGCCATTTTTGTTCTAGACCTCTAGCCTTATGCTTGAGGTCATGCAAGTAATCATTGAGCCAAGGTGACTGTGTTGTGGGGGTGGGGGGGGGGGGGGGTGGGGAGGGCGCGGTTTTAACACAGGTGGCACAATCATGTCGAGTGTAGTTTTGAGCAGTGAGCTTAAACTATCCACAAGACTGTCTACCGATTGGGCATTTTCCAAACCTGATGCTAAGATATCAGGCAGTCTAGCTTTGAGTTCAGTCGTAGTTGAGGAGTTGATGCATTGCCGCAGTGATAAATAAAGTTGTTGTTCCACTAAAAACGGCAGCGAAACTGTAAACTTAATAAGTGAGTGATCAGACACCACTGATGTAAGAAGCATGATGTCAATATTTGTGACAGCAATACCACGTGCAAGAACCAAATCCAGGGTATTTCCACTAATGTGCATTGAGTCCTGAATGCATTGCTGAAATAATAATGCATCCACAATTTCCATAAATGATTTGCAGAGGGGATCAGAAGGCTTATTTATATGAATGCTAAAGTCACCAATGATCAGAATGTTGTCTGCACTCGTTGACAAGCTAGAGATGAACGCACCAAATTCATCTAAGAATTCATAATATGGGCCAGGAGGCTTATATACAGTGACAAAGTAATACGGCTGATTTTTATTCTTCTGACCTTGGCAATACGTAGCATCATGGGCAGAGCGGAGAATCAGATGCTCAAATGAATTATATTTGCTTATATTATAATAAGCTCAACCTAGATTTTTAAATAAGAGCAACACCCCTGCCTTGTTTCGCATCACGAGGGAAATGACTAAATTTATAAGCTGGTGGGCAGGCCTCATTTAAGTGGAGGACAGCTGTAGGTTTAAGCCATGTTTCATATAACCCAATCATGTCTAAGTGATGATCAATAATTAGATCATTAATCAACAATGATTTTGAGGATAGTGATCTCATGTTAATGAGACCCAGACTAAGGACCTCAGTGGGGTTGACGGTTGGACTGTTTGGGTTTAGGGGTGGTTCCAGAGTAGCATAAGATGCCTGGAAATAGGTTTAGGTTTGAGACATACCATGCGAGTTGTAGGTAGCAAACACAAAATCTTTGATATTGCTAGAACAGTCAATGCGCCATCCTCAATTCCACCGGGATCCACTCTAGTAATGGGTATTAAGTTTGTAAAGCATATTCCTCTATGATTTTTATGGACACGGCTATGGAAGCAGGCCACAGTCTCAACTTGATGAATTTCCCTCCCTGGCAGATAAACTGCACTATCACCATAGTGGATTTTCTGCACCAATTTCCCCGCTAAGCTAATGGATTCCACACCCACATTTGTCACAAGACTTGCAGGGTCTCTAATCACCTGTTTTGTGGCCTGCTGTAAAGTCCTAATGTCCTGTAGAGCTCTATCTATGTTCACAGATAAGATGGCGGTGCCTTCTCCAGTAGGGTGGAGGCCGTCCAGCATCAGCAAGCCAGGGCGGCCCCAGAAGACCAGTTATCAATAAAACAAAAGACTTGCTGTCTACAAAATTGCGCCAGCCACCTATTCAATGATGTCAGCCTGCAAAACGCCTCATCATTACCCTGGGAGGGGAGGGGACCAGAGACTATTAATCGATGCTGACACATCTTTCTACCAAGGTCACAAGTCCTCTCTATGTCCATTTTTGTGACCTCTGAGTGCTTCATCCTGATATCATTGGCACTAATGTGAATAACTATGTGACTGTATCTCATGTCATGCTCCTTCTGTCTATACCTTTCTGCAGTGTCAGCACCCTAAGATGGGAAGCAATGTCGGGAGCTCTGGTCCCAGGAATACATTTAACGTCAGCTGGGGTCTGTAGCCTGACTTTGCGGGTGATAGAATCCCCTATCACTAAAGCCTGGCGTTTCGGCCCTTTGTGATTTTCCAGTCAGGCTGGGATTTGAACCGAGTATCCTCTGGTCTCAAGCTCAACGCTTAACCACTAGACCATCACCTCCCCCAAGTCTATGCAAGTCTACACAACACTCTGCTACTGCAGGTAAGTCTATGCAACACTGCGCTACTGCAGGTAAGTCTATGCAACACTGCGCTACTGTACACAATCCTCCACAGCCAGTCTGGTGAAAAATCCGTTTAGGTTTTTTAACACTCCATACCTGCACTGCTAGATTTTATTCATCCCGCTGGAATCTGATGAACTTTGCTGGTAGTGAAGCTTCCAAACCACAGAAGACGAAGAGGCGGGCCAAGCTTCCCCCCTGTGCACAACTTACACAGCCATTCCTGCATCCTACATACACAGCACAATGCAACGCTATGCAGGCCTGGTATGAAAGGGGCTTAAGGTATAATTCATCAGCAGTAAATCAACAGGAAAGCAAAGAGAATACAAAGGTGACTGTCGGCCACTAGCCCTAAGCTTCACTAGCAGGCCCAGAATTTAGATAAAGTTGAGGCAGGGACCTGTTCCATTACTAATAAAATGACTTTAATAATGTAGGAAGCATAGTACCATACTATGCCAGTATGTTAGCCATACGAGAGGGAGAATAAAAAAGTCTTAAGTCTGGACTCTGGAAATCATTCCAGAAAACAGGTGCACGATAAGAGAAGGCTCTGTGGTTATACAGTCTGATTGCCACAGGTAGGAAAGACTTCGGTGGCATTCTGTGGGGCACCTCGTGGCCTCAGTCTTTGGCTGAAGGTGCTCTGACAGGACATCAGTGTGACATGCAGGGGGTAGGAGGGGTTGCCACGGATGGTGAGCAGTTTTCTCAGCATCCTCCTCTCCGACACCTCCATCACAGACTCCAGTTCCACAGCCATGTGTTAGACACATGAGCAGATGAACACATGAACATTTTCTTGGACTTCATTTCCATTTATCATTAAGAAATATAAACAGTGTGGTTCTGTATGGTTAATCTGTGTCAAGTAAGTAGTTCTCAAAAACTGTGTGACTGTGCAAAGTAGAGACGAATGAGGAAAGCCACCAAGACACCCCTGGAGTAGTTACGATTCTCACTCCGGAGCAGAAGGTGGCGCTAATTATCCATTAAGCTCTATGTCAACTACTGTAAAACCAAAGGAGGAAGACGCAGCGAAAAAATAATGACGTTTCCTGACAGCTTCGAATGCGAACGTCAAAGTCCGTGAAGTTGTTGGGACTTCAAGTTCAGGTTCGGTCGATGTTCTGTCAATTAAGTTATCAGATCGAAGTCAAACCGACTGCGAAACTCGGTCTAAATTTCGTGTCTCTTTCTTCTTGTGTCCCCGAAGGACCTGCTAACGCTAGCTCGCTAATGGTGCTAACCCGCTAAAGGTTTCCTTTCTGACTTCGCTTCTTTAAAACACTGACGGGCCGTTTAGTGAGAAAAGATTTTGTTGGTGTTTTTTAAGTCACAGGTTGAGTCCGGAGTAAGTCTGTGGTCGGCTAACGTTAGCTGCTGCTGTCGCTTTAACTTATATGACTGAAAACGTTTATCATCATTATTCTTTATTACTGCGTAGAGTCATTAAACTGTTAGCAGTCATTAAACACACGGAATGTGGCTCATGTTAGCTTTAATGTTAGCTGTCGTAGTTTTCGGCCTCCAGGAGGTTCTGAGTTTTTCTGTCAGTGATCAGTGGATTGTTCTGTTACGTCATGAAGTCATCAGTGACGTCATAAATCTTTCAGCTTTGGAACAAGGATCTTCACATCCCCGGGTCCAGGAGGTCAAAGGTGACCTTTGAGGAAACATGTTGCTGCTCACCTAGATCGTCTTCGCTGGTCCACTTCTGAGCCTGATCGACTGGACCATGTCTGAGAACCAGCCCAACGGGAACAACAACGTTCCCCTGAACAACCCCAACCGGCTGCGGAACCCCACCATCAACCAAAACCCACTCATCAATGTCCGAGACCGCCTTTTCCACGCGCTCTTCTTCAAGATGGCTGTCACCTACGCCCGCCTTTTCCCACCATCCTTCAGGAGGGTCTTTGAGTTTTTTGTCCTGCTTAAGGTGAGGCGTTCCTATCAGCCAGAGGTTTTTCTCACAATGTAACACATGTTCCACAATCAGGCTGCTTTAGTGCCTTCTCCAAATACAAAATGTTTGTGTCGACCACATTTCCAGTCCTGTTGTAGAATTAAATAATTTTGTGGATAACATTAGAATGTAAGGTGGCACATACAAGATTAATTTTTTTTTTATTTTTATTAATTTAAGGGTGTCAATCATTTGATTGCAATTCTCCATACCACATCTCGTCACCTCCAAGCAGTGGTGGGCACACTTCTGCTAACCGCTAATTAGCGAAGCTAACATTTTGGTTCATTGTGCCCACCACTGCCTCCAGGCCACCGTACGAGGTCTGTCTGAAAAGTAACGGACCTTTTTATTTTTTTCAAAAACTATATGGATTTGAATCATGTGCGCTTGCATCAACCAAGCTTGAACCTTCGTGCGCATGTGTGAGTTTTTTCACGCCTGTCGGCTGCGTCATTCGCCAGTGGGCAGGCTTTGAGTGAGCACTGGTCCAGCCCCCTCGTCGGATTTTCATTGTCAGGGAAATGGCTGAGCGACTGCCGCTTTGCTACATGAAAATTTTTTCAGAAACTGTGACAGACAGCCAGGTGGAAACCATTTGGAAAATTCAGATGGCTTTCGGTCAAGATTCTATCAGCGTCACACAGATTAAGGACCATTACAACCGGATTAAAGACGGCCCACACCGGCACAGGGCGTGCCGCGCTACGAGGGGCCATCGCAGGCTGAAACGACCAGATCATTTCCAAAGTGAAGGCTGTGTTGATCCGGGACGTCGTGTGACTACCAGAGAAATTGCTGAAGAGTTGGAAATCAGCACTTTTGCGGCACATTCCACTGTTACAGGAGATTTTGTAATGAAAGACGTGTAGAGGAATTCGCGCGTCGGGACGGAGCTGCTCATGGCGCACAACAAACACCTCTGTGTTGGAAACCATTCAGAAGATTCAGACGGCTTTCGGTGGCTTTTCAGTCGAATGAGTATCCGAGAAATTGTGTAACAGCTGGACATGCCACAACATGTCCTGTGAGACTTCCAACACGGAGGACGTTTGTTGTGCGCCAGATGTGCGAATTCCTCCGCACATCTTTCATTACAAAATCTCCTGTAACAGTGGAATGTGCCGCAAAAGTGCTGATTTCCAACTCTTCAGCAATTTCTCTGGTAGTCACACGACGTCCCGGATCAACACAGCCTTCACTTTGGAAATGATCTGGTCATTTCAGCCTGTCGATGGCCCCTCGGAGGGCGGCACGCCCTCGCCAGTGTGGGCCGTCTTTAATCCGGTTGTAATGGTCCTTAATCTGTGTGACGCCGATAGAATCTTCACCGAAAGCCATCTGAATTTTGCGAATGGTTTCCACCTAGCTGTCTGTCACAGTTTCTGAAAAAAATTTGATGGAGCAAAGCGGCAGTCGCTCAGCCATTTTCCTGACAATGAAAATCCGACGAGGGGGCTGGACCAGTGCTCACTCAAAGCCTGCCCACAGGCGAATGACGCAACCAACAGGTGTGAAAAAACTCACACATGCACACGAAGGTTCAAGTTTGGCTGATGCAAGCGCACATGATTCAAATCCATATAGTTTTTGAAAAAATAAAAAGGTCCGTTACTTTTTGGACAGACCTCGTAGAAGGATTATTATTATTATTATTATTTATTTATTTGCCTTATTCTGAAGAAACTTACAATCAGCTGTACATAATTATTGTATGGCCTTGCCTTACAATATAAAGCGCCTTGGGGCAACTGTTTGTTGTGATTTGGCGCTATATAAAAAAATTGATTGATTGATTGATTGATTGTTCTTCCTGTTGTGCTCTATCTGGTACATCTAACTTTTTAAAAGTGTATCCAGTAAGTGTAAAGCAGACTGGACAAGCCAAGTAAATAATCAAGGTCATGAATATTGTTACGTAACTGTAAGTATGTGTTGTTAGGTTATTGTTACAAAAGTCATTTGACACTGAAATAACTCTAATGTTCCAGATCAGGGTTGTAGCTCCAGTGGGCGGCGCTGGGTGGCCCCACCCGGTACTGCAAGTTTCCGCCCGGCTGTCGGGGTCAAATTAGAATTTCTGAAAGATGAACTGAAATTTTGCTGAAAATATACCAGTTCGATTGTATTTCAAGCTTATAGCATCATAGATTGCAATTTTAAACCAATAATTAAAGTAATAACTATATTTCTCATTTACTTATCAAATTGCAAACAGCAGAGACTAGAGAGTCAGCGTGTTCTGTGGTCACAGAGCTGTGAAGGGCAGCTGGAAACGGCGTTTCTGCTCTGAACTGAAGAAAAAAAAAACTGCAGTGAAAAAGTAACATTAATCCAGGTCCTTCTGTATCCGTATCTGAAGATACATTCGGAAATTTGTTTTATATTACAGCTGAAAGGCTTCATGTTTCCAAAAAGCTCTGAGTGTGAAAAACAGCAGACGCAAGAGAGAAAGTGGAGGAGGGGGGAGGGGCACAGCATCAGTGAAAACAAAGTGAAACTTATTCACAAAGTTTTTCATTTAAAACGGCAGGTTTGACAAATCAGTCCAGGACCTGCTTTTACTAATTAGGTAAGCGGCAGACAGCGGTCACTGAGAATATCATTCTGATGTCTGATGCTGCTTCCTGCCTCACGTGCAACAATATTTCATAGTTGCAGATGATGTCATGAACCATGTGACTGCCATCAAAACCTTTTTGATTCTTTTGTTGGTCCAGCCACAGTCAATAAACCAATAAAGTAAACAGAGGCATTGCTAACAGCTAGCGGTGCTAACAGCTCGATGTCGCTTCTTGTCCAAACCTTTATAGTCATATTCTTGTAAAATTGGATAAACTTGCGTGGCTTTCTCATAGATACATAAAAATAAAATGTGGTTGTCAAGCACTGTAGACGATGGAGCCAGGAAATCAGCTGACTGAAAAAATAAATCAGATGTTGATGCAGTAATGCATTCTGGATCATTTTTAAAGTCCTTATCAAGAGATTGATCTTTTTCACCTATATTTTCATGTTGAGTTTCAGTATTGAGCTGCTCACAGAGGTTAGAAAGCAGGACTGAGGTCATGTGATCATGTGCGTCAGC
Source organism: Thalassophryne amazonica (assembly GCF_902500255.1). Classification (NCBI taxonomy): domain Eukaryota; kingdom Metazoa; phylum Chordata; class Actinopteri; order Batrachoidiformes; family Batrachoididae; genus Thalassophryne; species Thalassophryne amazonica. The sequence continues at coordinate 2,374,788 of NC_047112.1, read as the reverse complement.
GCTTCTGCACAGCAGGATTAGTAAATAAATCTGTGTTTTAAATAAGTTGCCAACTTGTGACAATGTGTTGTGCTGTCATGGAATCTGAGACCTTTGGACCGTTGGGTCTCCTTTGTCACAGACAGAGGATGCAGCACGTGGTGCAGGACAGCAACAACAAAAACACATTCACGAGGCTGACCATTCGTAAGACCTAACTAGATCTTTGCTATTGTATTTGTTGTCACTCTACTATAAGCACAATGAAATTAAAAAAGCAGTCTCAGCTCTAAGTGCATATACACATAATAAATAAATAAATGCCAATATAATACAAATAATTAAAAGTTTAAAACCAATCACACCCAACACCAGCTGCATAAAAATAATTATTTCACATTAGCATTATGGCCCAGTCACATGGCACTTAACGAAGGGTGATGAAGCCCTGACCAAACAAGAAATCTGGACTTTCATTGGCATCGTTTAACCTCCGCGCACCTTCGTTCCTGCAGCTGGCGCTTCGTCAGGATTTTTAAACTGTTGAAAAATTTGAACGAAGGGCAACGAGAACCTCAATTCGTCTGTGTCTCTTTTTGCTGTCGTTTTGACGTTTTTTAATCGTTTGTTTAGTTTTTGTAACGTTATTGTTTAATTTGACTTCGTTGGAGCAGCTGAACGTTTTCACACAGCGCAGAAGCCGGTTTGTGAGCGCTGAGGCTGCTGCTGCTTCATGTACCGTCGGAAATTACAGGGCAAACTCAGCCTGCTTGCTTGGATTTTTTTTTTTTATCTGGGTGGGGAGTCAGGTTCAGTGCACTCAGGCACCTTATATAGGGAAGAATTAATCTTTTGTGTGGATACAATTAATTATTTTGCCATAAGAAACTGCTGAATTTGAAACAACAAAAAAGTTGTGTATTTTCCGACAGTACCTGAACACAGCGGTAGCGAGAGCAGCAGCTCCTGCTTGCACTTATTATTTTTTATTAAATATAACAATATGAGTGTTGGAATGACAATCCTGCCCTTCTGTACATGCGGCAACAGGTAGATAATTAAAAATGATATAAAGAGCTGTTCTGGAAGGCAGAATTCACGTTGTGGATCAACTGCAGCTGGTGGAATAACCGCACATGTGAGTCAATGCGAGTTCACACACACTGATCAATTTACTTCTCTTATATATTCAGTCATCTTTACACTTATATTTATTCCCTGTTTTGACAGTTTTCTGTTATAAATCAATATATATATGGCTTAGTAACGTAATACAGTGATACAGCAGTGACCACGGCACACCAGAGTTTTTTTTTTTTTTTTTTTTTTTTAATTGGATGAGCGCGCAGCAGACAGTGTGGATTCTGATGATGAAAGAGATGATCCCTCTTTTTTTCTGGACGAGGAACCAGCGCAGGTGGTCCACTGACGTGCTCACAGATCTCCACAGCTTCTGTTTGCAGTTTCTCCAGGACTCAGGCGCTATGACTTTTTGGGCAAATTACACAGCAAACAAAGTGAAAATGCAAACAAAAAGTGATGTGGTGGAAAGCGGACATGTGTTGCTGTTTGTTTATGATCTGGAGCTGAAGCATGTCGAGGCGGTTGTGCAGGCGAGAGACCGCAGCTTCTCTGTCGAAGTGTGTGGGCTAACACTTACTGACACGACCTCTCCCATTTGCCTCGTCTTCCCTTCTGCACTGGGAACCGAAAAAAAAAACTGCCCTTTTTTGTTGTGTTGATAGGTCTTACAGGAGACTGAATGGGATGTTGCCCCTAGTGGAGGGGGGTGTGAAATAAAGTCATACTTTATGAGACATATTGGTGAACCTTGCTCCGTGATTATTTAAGAATTAGACCCAAACTCCACATGGTGTCAGAAGATCTTTATTCACATTGGATAGACATGAGATGTGTTTTCGTTGGGATAACTGATGAGAACTCACAGAAGTATTAGCTAGTTTGACAGTTTGGAGTTTGGCTAGCCAGCTAGGTAGCGAAGCTAATGCGCAAAAAGTAGCTAGTGAGCTAACATGCATCAGAAAAGTTTGCCAGGGAAAAGGTGCAGACATGGAGCCGTTCAAGTTACCCCACCACCCAAGTTTGACTTCACAAAGCCAGAGGAGTGGCCCAAGTGGATTCTGAGGTTTGAGAGGTTCAGGATTGTATCCAGTCTGGAATTACAGCCAGATGAGAACCAAGTGAACACTTTAATATATACTATGGGTGATGAGGCGGAGAATATTGTGACTTTGCTTCGTTTGACGGAGGAAGAGGCAAGCGAGTACCACACTGTCAAAGAGAAACTTGAGGGACATTTTGTTGTAAGGAGAAATATTATTTTTGAATGAGTGAAATTCGGCCAGAGACAACAGGAACAGGGTGAGACTGGACAGTTTTATCACAACACTTTACTGCTTATCTGAGCATTGCGGCTATGGACAGCTGCATGATGGTTTGGGACAGACTTGTGGTAGGCTTGCATGACAAAAAATTGTCAGACCAACTTCAACTGGACACGGAGCTGACGCTGGAGAGAGCGGTGACCCATGTGCACCAGAGCGAGTGTGTTTAAAAAAACAAAAAAACAAAAAAAAAAAACAGGACTTTTGAAGAGTAACTTCAAGATGGAGGCTACAGATGTGGACATTGTTCAAACAAGACACAAGTTTGATGTGGGGAAAAAAAGATGGCAGCAAATGCAGGCTAGAACAAATGATAAAAGCAGTTACCAGACACAGTGCAGGTGGTGTGGTAGAACACCAGCACACAGCAAGAACCAGTGCCCAGCTAGAGCTGTGACATGTAACCAGTGTCACAGAAAGGGACACTGTGCAGAAGTGTGCAGGTCAGGGGCTCCGTGTTGATAACCATTTGTAAAATCCAGGCGGCTTTTGGTGGCTTTCAGTTGAGTGAGTATCTGAGAAATTGTTTAACAGCAGGGATGTTCCAACTTGTCCTTAAGGCTTCCAACGAAGGTGTTTTTCTTGTGGCGGGTGCGCCGCGCCGGCTGCGAGCCAACATGCCAATCCGTCCGCACGTCTTTCATTAAAAAAATCTCCTTTAACAGTGGAATGTCCGGATAAACTGCTGATTCCGACCTCCTCTGAAAGTTCTCTGTTCTCTCACAACATCCTGGGTCAACAGAGGCTTAAATTTGGACGTTTTCAGCTTGAAACAGGATGACGTCGCCTCAGAGCGCTGCGCGACGTCCCGCTCCGTGGGAAGTCCTTACAGCGATAGAAACCAAAATCTCTCATCAGCCGTTAAAATTTTCACCGAAAACCAGCTTAATTTGTCGAATGGTGTCCACTCGGCTGTGCCTCACGGTTTTGGAAAAAATTTTGATGAAGCACAGCGCCAGTCTCTCGGCAACTTCTCAGTCAAAGGAATTCCAACGAGGGGGCTGGACCACTCCTCCCACAAGGCGTGCTCACAGGCGAATGACATCACCGACAGGCGTGAAAAAACTCTCGCATGCCCACAAGGGTTCAAGCTTGGCTGATGTAATCACACGTGATTCAAATCCATATGGTTTTTTAAAAAAATAATAAGGGCGGATACTTTTCTAATAGACCTCGTATGTGTAGAAACCTCAGTGGTTATAGCCTGCGCTCTCAGGACGTTATACTGATGCAGGTCCCAAGAGTTAGAACTGAATTGGGCATAAAGGCTTTTAAAGTTGCTGCCCCGTCCACATGGAATATTTTGCAGAAGGACCTCAAATTGACACATCTTGTAACTTTGGGAGAATTTAAAACAGTCATAAAGGACAGAGAGTTAAGGACAATTGGACTGTGTAATTGCATTCTGTAACTATGTATTGCAATTCTGTTTCTTGAACGTGTGTGTTTTGTGTTTGATGTAACTACTTTTCTTTTGTGTTGCCATCTTGGCCAGGTCACTCTTGAAAAGAGGTTTTAATCTCAATGAGTTTTTTACCTGGTTAAATAAAGGTAAAGAAATTCAGTGTTTAGTGTATATTTATACATGCCGTACAGGGTGTAACTCAAACCAAAGTCAAATTCTTTGTTTTCTGTGGATACTTGCCGAATAACACAGCCTTTGAAAAACGGCTGTGGATTGCAGCATTTCCACAAAAGCTGCCTGCTGATTAAAAACTCTTACCAAATCTGAATTAAAGCTTTTTTTAATCATTTAAAAATGACTCATTTAAAGTGCGCATTCTTTCACTTCATCTTGCGAAGGTGGAGAATGGCTAGTGGAGCAAAACACGTTTTAAAAAAAAAATATACAAACACACTGCTTCACTTTAAATGCACAATAAGTCCATTTCAGACGATCCTTTCTCTTAAAAGGCTTTATTTTACCCAGCGTGTGGCTTTGCAAAGTTGTAGCATCGCCTGCTACATTGATTAGCGCTATGGTCTTCTTCTGTATTTTTTCGTGGGAGCGTTACAGCACCACATACAGGCCTGGCGTATGTAATACAGCTTTAAACAAAGCCTCGAGGCAAATTCTTTGCCTCGAACATTTTTTGTAATCGAATTATTCGAATTACTCGATGAATCATTTCAGCCCTAATGGAGACACACAGACCCAGCACGACACACGACTGCTCGCGGTGCTGGGGAGGTTGCAGGAGGCAGGCGTCACGCTGAGAGGTGAGAAATGTGAATTCTCCAAAGGCCATGTAAAATTTCTCGGGCAGATCATAGATGCAGTCGCCGTGAAAGCAGATCCCAACAAAGTGAGGGCGGTGCTGGACTCCGCTCACCTGAGGATGCGAGCGGAGTGAGATGACTCCTCGAATGGTGAATCCTCTGGGAAAGTACTTGCCTTTTCTGGCAGAGAAGACACAGTCACTCCGGGATCTGTTGAAGAAGCAGAACGTGTTTCGATGGGGGCACGAGCAACAGAGAGCATTCAACAGCATCAACGAGGAGCTCAGCATGCCACTGGGGCTGGCGCTGTACAACACAAAAGTGGAGACGATCGTCTCAGCTGATGCTCCATCCTACGGACTGGGAGCGGTGCTACTCCAGAGACGGGAAGATACCTACCTTAAGCCAGTTGCGTATGCTTCCAGAGCACTCACCGACACAGAAAAATGGTACGCACAGATCGAGAAAGAGGGCTTAGCAATCACATGGGTGTGCGAACGTTTCTCAGACATCCTAGTGGGCATCAAATTCCACGTTGAAACGGACCACAAGCCTCTGGTTCAATTACTGGGCTCCGAAAGCCTGGATGAGTTCCCACCATGCATTCAGAGACTTAGAATGAGACTGGTGGCCTTCTGCTGTGCCATCGCACATGTGGCCACGGCGGATGTGCTATCAGGGGCCCCGTTGAGAGACAGAAATCAGCTGGAGCAGGAAGAGGAAATTAACTTGTATGTAAACATGATCATGTCAATCCTGCCAGCTTCAGAAAAGCGGCTGCAGGAAATAAGGGAACAGCAAGAACAATATGACATACTGAGGCAAGTGAAATGATACTACATTGAGGGCCAGACAGATCCACAATAGACAGAGCCTACCTCCCATCCACACAGGTTAAGGAAGAACTTTCAGTGGAGAATGGCTTACTACTAAAAGGATGTAGGCTAGTTATTCCCAAGCTGCTACAGACAGACATCCTACAAAAATTGCATGCTGGACACCAAGGTGTAGTGAAGTGTCGTGAAAGAGCCAGACAGTCTGTCTGGTGGCTGGGACTGTGTACACAGTTTCAGAAAGTAGTCAAGGACTGTGATACTTGTGCAAAAGAAAGAAACGACCCCAAAGAGCCACTGCTACCTACAGAATTCCCAGACAGACCATGGGCAAAGGTGGGCGTTGACTTGTTTCAGTGGAATGATGGCCAGTATCTGTTTGTGGTAGCCTACTTTTCTCATTTCATTGAGGTAGCTAAACTCACTTCAACAACCACAGCAGCAGTAGTGGAACATTTCAAGTCCATCTTCGCCAGGCATGGCATACCATCTGAGGTCATGACGGATAACAGCCCACAGTTCTTATCTGAATGTTTCACCCTATTTGCAATATAATGGGGCTTCACGCGCACAACGTGGAGCCCCAGATATGCTCAGAGCAATGGAGAGGCAGAGTGTGCTGTGCAGAGAGTTAAAAGCCTCCTCCAGAAGGAAGAAGACCCATATGTGGCACGTATGGCTTACAGAACCACTCCACTTGCCAATGGGTACAGCCCAGCAGAGCTGCTGATGGGCCGGCGGCTCAGAGCCACAGTCCCAGTCACTTTATCATCCCTCAAGCCAGGCTGGACGGACATAACGAAACTTAGAGGAGGAACAGAAGAAGAGACAGAGCATGAGCTGGAACTTCAACAAAAGACACAGAGCTCAAGATCTCACATGCCTGATTCCAGGTGAACATGTTTGGGTGAAGGACACAATGGAGAAAGGGAGAGTGAAAAGACAGGCAGAAACACCAAGGTCATACATCATTGACACTCCTAGAGGGATTCTGCGTTGCAACCAAAACCATCTTGTCACCACGCCAGTGGCCCCAGCAGTGATGACCACCCTTCCAGACTACCCTACTATATCACCCCACCAGATCATTCCACCAGAGCAACGTATGGGTCAGCTAGTGAGTCCAGATCATGCAGAGCAGGGGCCCGTACAGCAATGCGGTCCTGAGCCTCCGAACGTTACCCCAAAAGAGAGAGACGACCTCCAGAGTACCTGAAGGACTTTGTGACTAAATAGCAGGTACCCCTGGTACTGAGTGATTTCTACGGGGCAGAATAAACCCCCACACTCGATAGGATTGGGCAGTCTACCCCACCTTCTTAGTTAAGAGTTTCCAAGTGTATGTTGTTCATAAAATACACAGTTTGGTTTGGAACAGTTAAATTTGATATAATTTGTGATGGTAAAGTTTGATTATTAATATTGAGTTCTCTCTCAGTACAACTGATCTTAGAAAGGGGGGTGTTGTGTTAATAGGTCTTTATAGGAGATCGGATGGGATGTTGCCCCTAGTGGAGGGGTGTGTGAAATAAAGTCCTACTTTATGAGACATATTGGTGAACCTCGCTCTGTGATCTACGAGTTAGACCCACTTAACTATACACTTTTTGCGATTGTTACGGTACACCATTTTTCTGTTAGATGTGACACTGTGTTTGTGCTGGCTGTCCTCGGAGGTGGTCAAATCCCACAATATCATGCAGAGTTTCAGATGGGACTGCAGTCCCCTGTACTGATCAACTTTTGCTGACGAACATCAGAATAATGAAATGAACCTTTCCTTGATGTAACTGTTCAGAACCATTTTCTGATGTGAGGACCATGTCACAGCTCATCTCAGTCCCAGATGAGATCAGTGGTGAGTTTTTCGGGCATCCCCAATTTCCATTTTTCAGCTAAACCTGTGTCATGTTTACAGGAAATAGAAGCCAGTCCTCTATGTTTCCATTTTCATTTATTTACTTTTTTCATTTGCAATCAATTTCCCCACCCCCACTTTAAATATGGCTGCTTACTTGGTTTGTTTGACCAAGTGACGAACGCTATGACACAAAATTAAGCCAATTCAGCAGTAAGTCTGACATCAGCTCTACTGTGGTATTTACTGAGCTGTGTAGAATAAAAGTCTTCATGATCAGGGTGTTCATGTTCCTTTGTTGTCTTTTGAGCATGCGTTGAAACCCCAGAGTCATTGTGTTATGCTAAGCTAAATCTCAGCGTTAAACTGCGTTAAACATCAAGGCATTGCCATCATTTGAGGTAAATACTAACATTACAGTACCTGCCGCAGTTCTTTACATTTCTGAACATGTTTATCGTTATCAGTGTATAATGGTACTGCAGAGGTTGTCATGGCTATGTTAAGCCTCTTGGTGTATCTCCTTATCTTGGTGTATCTATCTGTGAAGCATATTTTGGAAAATGGATTCAGAGCAGTATCTTTATACACTTTACTGCCTGCAGCAGATCAGTGCTCAGTCAACTGCTGTTATTTCATTCGTCCTTTCCAAACACTTATTGTGGGAGAAACCTCTGAAATCTGAAAAAAAAAATTGTGGTCGAATATTATTAGAAGAAAAGCTCATGTGGGCAGTAAATAAAACTCTTCAAACTGATTCCATTTTGAAGGTATTGATATCTACTTTATGTGTTATAAATATGGCCTTCTTTATGAAACTCCTTCCCGGTTAATTTAAGCATCCAATTATGGCTAATTTGTGCACTTGCAAATGTATTTCTAGTGCTGAAATGACAATTTCATTTTATTTGTGTGCACACACTGCATTCATATGATTCATGGTAGAGGTGGGCGGATTGATCCTAATATCGATACTAACACTGGTATTGATACTGAACAATCCTCCTGTAAAAAGATTGATACTCAAGCTTTTTTTCTCTCCCACACTCACTGACTGCTGCGCACGCAGATTCATCAAATTCTACTCTGTCTGTAAAGGTCCAGTCACACGGCACTTAACGAAGGGCAATGAAGCCCTGACGAAACAAGAAATCTGGACTTTTGTTGGCATCGTTTAACCTCCGCGCACTTTTGTTCCTGCAGCTGGCGCTTCGTCAGGATTTTAAACTGTTGAAAAATTTGAACGAAGGGCAACGAAAACCTCAATTCGTCTGTGTTTCGTTTTGCTGTCGTTCTTGACATTTTTTAATCATTTTAGTTTTTGTCACGTTATTGTTTAATTTGACTTCGTTGGAGCAGCTGAATGTTTTCACACAGTGCAGAAGCCGGTTTGTGAGCGCTTTTTTTTTTTTTTTCTTCAGATTTCAGAGGTTTCTCCCACAATAAGTGTTTACCACAGATATGCCAAATTTACATATTTCAGTCAGTATAGCTGCATTAAGGAGCCAAGAAATGGAAAGGCTTATTTGAGTGTAATGGTATGCTTCAGTGTCTCGAACATGGACGCTCGCAATAGTCAATGTAATATTTTCCATAGTTTGAGCATACATAAACTTCACAGTTTAGTGTCATTGTCTGTTGTTTGACTATAGTCCAAGTCTGGGTGTCCATAACAACTGCCACAGAAAATTTCAGGCCTCTAAGTCCATTATTTGCTGAGATATTCTACCTTGAACATGGCTCCAGAAATGACGGCCATAATTTTTTCCTAAAAAATGGCAGACCCCATGCACACTAAATTGGCCATATCTCAGAAACTACTTGGCCTACAGGCCTCAACTTCAGATTTGTTCTGTTGTTCTCTTGAATGTTTGATTAAAATTTAAAGAAAATCTGAGACAAAGTGCGTGAGGCCCCTCAAATATTTGTTGAATTGACATGGAATGACCCAGCTCTCTGTGTGACCTTGTTAGCTGTTGTCGAACATGCTCCAACACCTCCGGTGTTTACCTCTCTCTCTCTCAGGCACTCTTTGTCCTCTTCATTCTCGCCTACATCCACATAGCCTTTTCCCGCTCACCCATTAACTGTCTGGAGGGTGTGAGGGAGCGCTGGCCTCGTGACGGGATCCTACGGGTGGAGATCCAGAGAAACTCCAGCCGAGCTCCTGTCCTGCTGCAGTACTATGACTCCACAGGGCTCCGGGAAGATCTGAGTGGGGAGGGGTGGGAGGGAGGAGGCGGAGGAAGAGTTGCCGAGGTCAGCCCGGTGGTTCGGCAGGAGGAAGAGGAAGAAGAGGAAATGGATGTCTTTGACAATAGCTCAGTGCAGGTGAGGCGACACAGCCATTACGGTTAGTATCACACTGGCTCAGATGTCATGGTTTTTGTCCCCTCCTCCCTGCAGTTTGAGTTGGACATGGAGCCTCGTCTGAAGCCCTCAGTGATGGGTGGAGCAGCCGGAGGAGGAAATGACAGTCGAGATGTCTCCTTCAGCCACAACAGTAAAGGTGTGTTTGAAGCTGTCTGCAGTGCTACAGCGTGGTGCACACAGCCTGGTCATTCACGACTTAGTGCTGCCGTTTATCCCAGTCCTGCTCTCGGTTGGAACAGAGAATTGATCATGTGATAGATTCCATTTCAAACTGTTTCTAAATATCTGATAAAGAAAAATCTCTATCTAGTTCAAGTTCAAACAACTTTATTTATCCATAAAAGGGCAAAATTACCTCAGACAAAATACAGCAGTACATCCACAACGTAATAATGGCACACATCAGAATTAAAACAACACATATATACATTTGATATTGTTTATGTGCGCTAAACTTTGAAGCAGTCTGTCATCTGAACTGAGGGAAAATGAGTGTAGGCTGCAGCAGGGTCCGTCCCGCGCAGAATTCAGCAACATTATGCAACTCACCAGTTCTGGAAAATTCCTAGAATTTCCAAACTTACACCTTGTAGCTTGGGTTGTAGTATTGGGAACTTGGTGTACATTGGTCTTAATTAACAAACAGCATCGCAGACTGGCAGTAATTCTGGACTGTTGCTTCATTGAATCCAGTGTTTTTTGGTAAATTGTGCCTGATCAGAATGATTGACTGGGTGTCTGTGATCAATGAGCACTTATCCACCTGAATGTTTTTGATGTTGTCCATTGACCAAACATACGTCATTACTCTTCATCTTTGAAAGCAGATCATTTTGAACCACATTAAGCCAAATGTAGTATCTTTAATAAAACAAGGTTTTTGGGGGTGGGGTGGGGCGGTGTCCTATAAGACCGACATTATATTAACCTGAGCTTTTAACATTTAGTTCATTTGTGGTTGTAAATATAATCAGAACTCAATTTAACACAGCAAAGACGACATTCCATTTAAAAATAAATAAATGTACCATCTGTGGTTCCCTGTGGTCTGTCTTGCAGTGTGGGCTCAGGAGGAGTACATTGTTGAGTATTCTCTGGAGTACGGATTTCTGCGTCTGTCTCAGAACACCAGGCAGAGACTCAAAATCCCCGTCATGGTGGTCACTCTGGGTAAGACGCACATCAAATGCACCTGAATCGCTTTGGCAGGATCCAAGATCTCAACCAGGTTTTTACTGCTTCACGTCTGCAGATCCCATGAAGGACGAGTGTTTCGGTGACAGCTTCAGCCGCTTTCTGCTGGATGAGTTTCTGGGATATGATGACATCCTGATGTCTAGTGTGAAGGCTCTGGCCGAGAACGAGGAGAACAAAGGTGTGCGTGCGTGCGTGGGTGGGTGGGTTGGGTGGGCGGAGAAGCTACAGCACCACTTTCACACCAAATTAAAATCGGACTGTTAAAAACTGCAGCTTTGGGACTTCCTTCCCGTTACTTCCTGGCCGAGGACGGTGTGTAAACTTTCCAGCTCCGACCTTTTATTGCCTCTTTTAGAAAGTTTTATGATAAATGAATACTAGACTACGTGAAAAGGACAACATAACAAATATGTCAACCCAAAATGACCAAAAGATGCTAAATCGAGCAAAGTTGAAGATGGAAAGTCCGGGCCTAAGCAGCTAACGATAGCCGAAGCTACCTTGCTGATAACCAATGAAGAAGCTAACAACATGGCTAACACCAGAGGTAACAAGAATGACGATGTGCTAATACTGAATCATTCCAGGAACTTAAAGCTTCCTTCACCAGAATGGAGACCAAGCTGACCGATATTGTGACACGCATGGACGTCTTGGAACAAAGAATGACTGACGCTGAGACGCTGAGGATAGAGTGAGTGCCACGGAAGATAGGCATGCTAAACACAAGCGGGTGCTAAGCTACTTGTTGCACAGAGAAGCTAGCCTTGTGAATAAATGTGATGATGTGGAGAACCGCCTGTGTCGCAACAACATTCACCTTTATGGAATTCCTGAGGGCTCAGAAAAAGACTATGATTGACTTTGTGATAAACATTTTGAGGAGCTCATTGCAGCTGCAAGAGCGAGGTGAAATCAAAATGGAATGAGTCCACTGAGCCCTCAGACCCATTGGACCAGCCCCACTGTGGCCTATCGTACATTTTTTTTTTTGACTTTCGAGTTAAACAAGCAGTGTTAGAACAGGCCTGGAGACAACGCAGTATCCAATTTGAAGGCTATACGATTTACTTTGACCAGGATTACTCCTTTGGAGTGCAGAAGAAGAGGAAAAAAGTTTGTGAGGTGATCAAAAAACTTAGAGAAGAACATTAAAGCACAATCACCATACCGTGCCAAGTTGAAAATTTTCCTGGACACTGGCACAAAAATATTCTCAACATTACTGGAAGCACAGAATACACTGAAGGATCTTGGTGTGAACACGAGATGCTTGGACAACGCAGCCTGGCAGTAGGAGTTCGAATTACGCAGCTCTAAGGGAAATGGGGGTTTAGGATTACCCAACTTTTTAATTTTACTATTGGACAGCACAATTGTGGATGAGTTATAGAATGGATGGCTCGAGACGAAGATACAAACTGGATAAAATTAGAAAATCATGCAAGCCCACCAGCGTCCAGCCCCTGTGAGGAAGAAACCTAAAGCAGACCAGACTCAGAGGAGTGACCCACTGCTTAGACCATTCTAACAGTTACAATGTTTCTGCAAAGTTTTACAAAGCTGAAGAAACAGAAAACAGGAAATCAAACAACGTAACTAAAGAAAAGTAGATGCATTTGATGATGAGACCACACGGGTGTTTGCACCATAGGCAGGGGTCATCCAGCATTCATCATGCCATCAGTTGGCCTGTTCCTGTGACAACTTGCATTCCAAATGCAGATTGCGGTGTGCGGCACCAGCTTCCGACCTGGCATCCCATGGTTTTTAGCTGTCAATCCTAAAATCCTACATCATGTTATCCGTAAATCAGAGAAAACGAGCAGAATCACTCAGCTGGAAAATCCACACGTAAGGTATAATTAATCAGCAGTAAATCGACAGGAAAGCAGAAAAATACTAAGGTGATTGCCGGCCGCCACCCCTAAGCTTTACTAACAGACCCAGAATTTAGATAGTCGACGCCGAGACCTGTTCCGTTTGCCAATAAAATGAATTTAAAAGGACAGGAAGCATAGCACCATACTATGCCAGTATGCTAGCCATACGAGAGGGAGAATAAATGCTTCATAAGTCTGGACTTCAAAGTCTCTACAGAATCTGAGTGCTTTATTGATGCAGGAAGATCATTCCACAGAACAGGGGCACGATAAGAGAAAGCTCTGTGACCCGCAGACTTTTTATTCACCCTAGGGACTAGGGATGGTTATCATGAGCTGGTTCTTTTCGAGAATCATTAAGAAATGATTCGATCCATTGATAAACAGCCTTTTTGCTTAACGATTCCCTTATCGGTCCTTCAGAGCGGCCGTTGTTTTTGAGGGTGTTATCATGAAAATGATAATTTCTCTACATTGATTACAGACCCTGGAGCAGATCTGTAATCAACCGCTTCTGTAATGGCTCCGCTTTGAAGCTTGAAACAATGAAGCAGTGCTCCGACCCGCCGCTTTGTTGGTTCATTGCTTTGCTGCTTTTCAGAAGTGGCAAGTCGGCTTCCTAAGCCGTCTCAAAGCCATTTAAAGATCAATCAATCAATCAATTTTTTTTATATAGCGCCAAATCACAACAAACAGTTGCCCCAAGGCGCTTTATATTGTAAGGCAAGGCCATACAATAATTATGTAAAACCCCAACGGTCAAAACGACCCCCTGTGAGCAAGCACTTGGCTACAGTGGGAAGGAAAAACTCCCTTTTAACAGGAAGAAACCTCCAGCAGAACCAGGCTCAGGGAGGGGCAGTCTTCTGCTGGACTGGTTGGGGCTGAGGGAGAGAACCAGGAAAAAGACATGCTGTGGAGGGAAGCAGAGATCGATCACTAATGATTAAATGCAGAGTGGTGCATACAGAGCAAAAAGAGAAAGAAACAGTGCATCATGGGAACCCCCCAGCAGTCTACGTCTATAGCAGCATAACTAAGGGATGGTTCAGGGTCACCTGATCCAGCCCTAACTATAAGCTTTAGCAAAAAGGAAAGTTTTAAGCCTAATCTTAAAAGTAGAGAGGGTGTCTGTCTCCCTGATCTGAATTGGGAGCTGGTTCCACAGGAGAGGAGCCTGAAAGCTGAAGGCTCTGCCTCCCATTCTACTCTTACAAACCCTAGGAACTACAAGTAAGCCTGCAGTCTGAGAGCGAAGCGCTCTATTGGGGTGATATGGTACTACTACGAGGTCCCTAAGATAAGATGGGACCTGATTATTCAAAACCTTATAAGTAAGAAGAAGAATTTTAAATTCTATTCTAGAATTAACAGGAAGCCAATGAAGAGAGGCCAATATGGGTGAGATATGCTCTCTCCTTCTAGTCCCCGTCAGTACTCTAGCTGCAGCATTTTGAATTAACTGAAGGCTTTTTAGGGAACTTTTAGGACAACCTGATAATAATGAATTACAATAGTCCAGCCTAGAGGAAATAAATGCATGAATTAGTTTTTCAGCATCACTCTGAGACAAGACCTTTCTGATTTTAGAGATATTGCGTAAATGCAAAAAAGCAGTCCTACATATTTGTTTAATATGCGCTTTGAATGACATATCCTGATCAAAAATGACTCCAAGATTTCTCACAGTATTACTAGAGGTCAGGGTAATGCCATCCAGAGTAAGGATCTGGTTAGACACCATGTTTCTAAGATTTGTGGGGCCAAGTACAATAACTTCAGTTTTATCTGAGTTTAAAAGCAGGAAATTAGAGGTCATCCATGTCTTTATGTCTGTAAGACAATCCTGCAGTTTAGCTAATTGGTGTGTGTCCTCTGGCTTCATGGATAGATAAAGCTGGATATCATCTGCGTAACAATGAAAATTTAAGCAATACCGTCTAATAATACTGCCTAAGGGAAGCATATATAAAGTGAATAAAATTGGTCCTAGCACAGAACCTTGTGGAACTCCATAATTAACTTTAGTCTGTGAAGAAGATTCCCCATTTACATGAACAAATTGTAATCTATTAGACAAATATGATTCAAACCACCGCAGCGCAGTGCCTTTAATACCTATGGCATGCTCTAATCTCTGTAATAAAATTTTATGGTCAACAGTATCAAAAGCAGCACTGAGGTCTAACAGAACAAGCACAGAGATGAGTCCACTGTCCGAGGCCATAAGAAGATCATTTGTAACCTTCACTAATGCTGTTTCTGTACTATGATGAATTCTAAAACCTGACTGAAACTCTTCAAATAGACCATTCCTCTGCAGATGATCAGTTAGCTGTTTTACAACTACCCTTTCAAGAATTTTTGAGAGAAAAATGACTCATGTCAATCATGAGTCATGTTTGTGCGGATTAAAGTCTCTAACTGGGACTCCTGTTGCAGGTAAGAAACGAGAATTGTCCTCTGTTCCGTTTCACACAGCTCCAAACGCTGCGCCACTCTCTGCCGAGTTAGAGTCCGGCTGGAATTAATAACTTCAAAGCGAATCACCATTTAAATCAAATGACACCTTTTTCCAAATGTTGGAACACAGACAGCAAACTACAACAGCGACAGACAACTTTTTTTTTCCTCCCAAAATGAGAGATCCTGCGTTCTTTATGAATTACATTGATGTTGATGTGCAGTCGGTTGAGCTCAGCTCAGAGGTGTGCAGTTAAATTTGTGCCATTAAAGAAAACCTGTAAAGTCTACTTTTAGTACACAGAAAATTCACAGGAGCTATTGATAAGGGAATCAATAATGGCATTGATATTGATAAAATCTTATCAGTACCTGTCCCTACTAGGGCCACAAAGTAGTCCTGCACCCTGAGAATCCAGAGCCTGGGCTGGTACGTAGGGTTTAATTAGGTCAGTTAAGTAGGGAGGTGCCAGTCTGTGAACAATTTTATAGGCCAGTACAGAACCTTAAAATCTGGTCTCACAGGGACAGGAAGCCAGTGAAGAGACACCGAAATGGGTGTAACGTGGTCAAACTTTCTGCTTTGTGTCAAAGGTTTGGCAGCAGCATTTTGAACCAATTGAAGACCCCTAATGTTGCACTGCGGTAAACCAGAAAATAGAACATTGCAGTAGTCCAATTTAGAAGAGACAAACACATGGATCAGGGTTTCAGCATCAGCCATAGACAGGATGGGATGAATCTTCACTATATTTTGCAGGTGGAAGAAAGCAGTCCTCGTAATATCTCTAATGTGGAGTTTCAAAGGACAACGTAGGCTGAAAAATTACACCAAGGTTCCTCACTTTGTCAGTGTGATGTATGACACATGAGCCTAGGCTAAGCGTTAACTGGTCAAATTGATGCCAATGTCTCACTGGACCAAGAACCATCATTTCAGTCTTATCAGAGTTTAAAAATAGGAAGTTTCTAGACATCCAGCTTCTCACTGATACAAGGCAATCTTCAAGGATTTTATGTGGATGAGATTACCAGCAGTTACCGGCATGTATAACTGAGTATCATCAGCATAGCAATGCAGTGTCGTAATATGTGCTCAAGGGGTGCTGTATGAAGGGAGAAAAGCAGGGGGTCTAAGACGGACCCCTGTGGAACCCCATATCTCGTGTCACCAGGGTTAGAGGTAGTGTTCGAGGTAAGTTGTAGAGACTTGCTTTCAGTTTGAGTTTAAGGAAGATCATTTTAAAATTTTTTATTTTTTAGTATTACAAATGGCATAAACAAATTAAAATGTGTGAAATATCAAGTGTTACTTTTGGAGGGTACTGTATGTAGTAATTGTATACCTGTGCATAGAATCATCATCAGAAATTCCACAGTGTCACACATGAATTTTGGATTGTGCTTTAGTGTCAATTAGTTTTGAATAACAGGAGGCCTTGGGTGTTTGTACTCAGCCAGACAATTGTGTCGTAACAGTACGAAGTCTTACACGCACAGCCTCCTATATTTACTTCGAAGGATGCAGAGCTAGAGACATCTGAGATGCTTGCAAAGGAAGCATGCCAAACAGCAAATGTCAGCTGTCCCTGGTTTTTGTGTGATCGAAGCCACACACACATGCACACAGAGGCCACTTGGCTATTATAATATAGATGGTCATAAACCAGGAGAGGAGAAAGATGAACCAAAAAAAAACATTAAAGCACCAAAGAAATAAATCACAGCAGGCGTTTATCTAATCACCCTGGCACCATCATGTTACTCCTCCAAATAATAGTGGAACCTGTGTCTGTCTGTGCTGTCAGGGCTGAAAGCTGTTGTTTCCTTATTGGTAGTGTGGATATGGTGAGGGAGTGGGTCTTCAGCAGAAACTCAGGTCTGTGTTTTCAGTATGTTTAGTTCCAGGTTTACCTTTGAACTGTGTGTTGTCATGTCTGCAGGGTTTCTGAGGAATGTGGTCTCTGGAGAACATTACCGCTTCGTCAGCATGTGGATGGCCAGAACTTCCTACCTGGCGGCCTTTGTCATCATGGTCATCTTTGTAAGAAAACACTGGCGTGTTTAAACCCTCAGGAACCATGTTAAGGATGGTTGTTACAAGCGCCTGTTCCTGAAGAGAGCCATTACTGTAATCCGGGTCATTTACAAGCGGCTGTTCCCACAGAGAACCTTTAACTGTGGAGACCTGTTAAGAGTTACCATAACCCGGGTCCTTTAAAGCCCCTTTCACACCAGGCCCGCTTTGAGTTGCTTCATGTGGCATCATAACGACGCAGGAATGTCTGCGTCAGGTGCGCACAGCAGGGGGGCAGAGAGGAGGTGAGGACGCAGAGGAGTGGACTGGAGATGTCTGGACTTTTTACTGGATGTGGACATGTCCTGTCTCTGGCAATCAGTCTGTGAGCAGGACTTTTTGGACTTTATTTAAACACAGTTGTGAAAGAATTTAAGAGCGAGGAGCTGCAGCTGCAGTCGGCATTTTTTTTTCTGTGCTCTTTGAGTGTGTAGTTTTACTGCATTGTGTACACGGTATAAAAACAATCCTGCGTGATTTATACTTCAGGAACAATGGAACACAGCAGGAATCATAAATTGGCGTCGGGTAATGTTGCATTGCGATGGTGTGGCTTCCAGTCACATTGAGTACCGTAGCTTTGCCCAGACTTGTGTTGAAACCACTTCCTTTCTGCGTCCTGTGCTCGACGCAGGAAAAATTAAACGTGTTTAATTTTTGGCGTCCGATTCGTTTCAACCTTTGCGTCCGTCACGATGTTGTGGCGTTGACCTACATCGTCTCGGCACTGGGTTGCATCCATATGGTGTCGTCATGATGCAACTCAAAGTTTGCCCGGTGTGAAAGGGGCTTTAGGTTAAGAAAAAGGGGGTGGGCTGGGAAGGCCGGAAATGGTCCCATTGCTCCCCCAAAATGAATCTCTTCAGTTAAACCTTTTGGTACCCTTGATAAAGGATACTAGGTTGCTTAGCTTTAGTTTCCTAATCTGGTCATCTTGCAAAATAAAGGAACTCAAAAACCTCTGCCTCAGTCTGCCCTATGCTGGACACTGGCCCAAAAATTGGAGAGACGTCTCAGGCTGTACATGTACTGACATGGTGGAGTCTCATTACCCTTCCAGCTCTGAGTTCCCCACATGTGGGGTAAAAGATGTTCCCATAGTATTACAGACAAGCCTAGCAGGGTTCCCCACTGGACAAGTCAGGGGCTCATATGTATGACCACCCAGGGTGCCTGCTCCCTGCAAACCCTGGGCTGGGTCCCCAGTGATTTTAGAACCCTTATTCTCTGGGTATTGAGGGCCAGTCTCTGAATTGCTACCCATGGTTGTGTTGGTCAGTTTGCTGCAGGCCAAGGGCCTGTAACTAACAGATTTTGACTACATCCGGGTTTCAATTCAGAGTTTTTCATCTCCTAGATGGGTGGCTGACCCAGACATACAGGTCCCACCTACCCGGCCATTTTGGTCCGCAGCCTCTCAGCAAGCGCTGAACGAGTAACAGCCATGCACCCTGCCTGCCCCGATCCTGGATCAAGGCCAACAGGGCCTGCCTGCATAGCCATGTCCACGGCAACCAAAGCCATGTCCACGGCAACCAAAGCAAGCTCTCCCATCCCTAAGAAGGAGAGCTACCCTCTCACCAGAATTCCCTAATAGTACCAGCCACGCAAGCCAGTCCGCTAGCCCCCGTCACTGACCGAGGCCAGCAGGACCCACTCACACAGTCAGGTACCTAGAAGAAGTCCCCCCTGCCCCCAAAGAGGAACAAGAGGTGGCCTCCCAGGAAGCCTCGAATGAGAACCAGCCACGCGAGCCTGTCCGCTAGTCCTAGTTGCTGACCAAGGCCAGCAGGACCTGCCCACACAGCCAGTCCCAGCCCAAGGCAGCCAAATGAAGCCCTCCCAACCTCCAAAGGAAAAGGAGTTTCCCTTATGCGCCACCCAGGGGACACGCCTCTGCGCTGTTAGGCCTCAGCGTGATGATCCGAGTCCTTGCGTGCGTTTGTTCCCGCGGAGAGCTGTTACCGTAATCCGGATGCTTGCTGCACGGTTCTTCCACTGTGACGTGACTCTCTGCAGCGCAGCTTTAAAATTCTATCATCAGTAATTGTGAGACAAAATATAACTCTAATAATGGAAAAAAAATTCTCTGTAGGAAAGTTTATGGATATTTATTCCAGTAATTATCCAGACTGATGTTTATTAGACCTTTATCATGTATGAATATTTGATTATTGATCAGTAGACCTTCTGAGTTGAAGCTCTTTTTAATGTTTGTTTGTTTCAGACTCTGTCGGTGTCCATGCTGCTCAGATATTCTCACCACCAGATCTTCGTCTTCATTGGTCAGTTTTTTTTTTTCTTCAGATTTGTATTTTGTTCACACACGATGCTGATCAACATGAACACAACCCTCCTGAGGCCTCTCCTGCTTTTTCCAAATGGCTTCATTTCAAACGTCAGTTTTTCCAAAGCGTAAAGTTGGTGTGTTTAGTAACCAATGGGTTATTATGGGCGGTTATTCTGTCAGTTCAAAGCACCAGTGAAACCAGCAGGAAATGTTGTCCTAATGCAGGTGGGATGGAAGCTGGACACATAGACATGTCCAGAATGATGGACACAAATCTGCCTGTTCACGCGTTCAATAAAACCTTACCTGATACAGTGACTGATGATGTCTGTGTTTTTTTTCTTTTTTCTTACTGTCTCTATGTCCTCAGTGGACTTGTTACAGATGTTGGAGATGAACATGACCATTGCCTTCCCAGCAGCCCCTCTGCTCACCGTCATCCTTGCCCTTGTTGGTAAGATTTGTGTTTTACAGATTGCTTTGGGGACCAATCAGAGAAAGTCCAGGTGATGTGTTTTTATACACGTGACATTGAGATGTGAAGCTGCCACTGGGCCACTTTCAGTGTTCATGCAAACACTGGCCAGTAGGGGGCAGCATCATTTTGTGGCTGTCAACAGCTGAACAGGAGCCGCAGTGTATTGATGCTGTTTGTTGTTTCTAGGCATGGAGGCCATCATGTCCGAGTTTTTCAATGACACAACCACGGCCTTCTACATCATCCTCATTGTCTGGTTGGCTGATCAGTATGACGCCATCTGCTGCCACACCAACACCAGCAAACGCCACTGGCTGAGGTGAGTCTCCAGCACACTGGGGGTGATGGTCAGTTCAGTCCACTGTGACCTATTACTACTTTGAGCTTTACCTTATGTTTTTAGTGATCATCAGACTCCAGAGATAAAGTACAATACACACACACACACACTGATAGACACCCTAAAGAGAATTCATGAGCCTCGTTTCCACTGAGCAGTCCGGGTCAGAATGGTTAAGTCTGGCTTGGTTTGAGTTTTCACCACCAGCAGCACCCTTTTGTTTGGTAGGCGGAGCATGTACATGTTGACATGCACGCCATCGAGAGTGCGTATGTTGTGGTGTGGCCTCTGCCCTCCACATGGAGTCCACACAGTGTAATTTAACATTTTATAAATTAAATTAAATTTTATTGTCTTGGTGGATCATGGGATTTATTTTCATGGCATGCAGAATGCTGAAGAGTCGACTGATGTGTAGTAAACGTTGATGTGAATGATTGAAGTGCTGTGACTCTTTTAACTTTAAAATAAGTTAATTTTCTTGTGGTGCAAAGCGCCGGCGCTCTCTGGTTCAGGCTGAAACGTGCACCGAGAGCAGACAAACGGAGAGTTTTTCCAAAATCTGGAGGCTTTATGTGGATAAGGTTTCGTCAGGCTGTGATGATGAAACAAACGGGTCAGATTAAGACTTTCTATTTACTCCATGTGTTAATTGTTTTAATATTTGAAACAGTCTGAACTGTTCACATGAGGACTGCAGCTTTCATTTGTTCAGCCAGTCGGTGAACAGCAGTGGGTTAGCACCTCCCTCTTGTAACTGGTCCATCATTTTTGGGACCCCACTCGAAGGATGCCAGAAAAGTGGTATGTACAGGTTGGTTGTTTTGGTACACGGGTTTGGTAATCTGGGTGTGGAAACACAAACTAGCGCGCTGTTCCGAGCTGGGCCACTCTGTGGAAACAGGGCTGTGGGGACCCTGTGATGCTAAAACCCTTTTGGAGTTGGAGTCGCCTCCACCAGTGAGTTCAGGTCTATGAAGGCTCTTGTGACTTGTTGTGGTGACTCAGTATTGATTATTGATTGCTGACTTTGGGTCGTGTCATGTTCCAGAAGTCTCTGAATTCTGTTTTTGTTTTTTGGCAGGTTCTTCTATCTGTACCACTTTGCCTTCTACGCCTATCACTACCGCTTCAATGGCCAGTACAGCAGTCTGGCACTGGTCACATCCTGGCTCTTCATCCAGGTCAGAACTGTTGTCCTTTAGAACTCGCGCGGTGTTCAGTCTGAGTACCATAAATTACAAAGCAGCATGGGGCCAAAACTGAAGCAGAGAATGCACAAAACCTACTTTCCACAAGTGGACAGTAAATGGAAAAATAACCTGAAGGTGATGAGATCACCCCCCCCCCCCCCCCAAAAAAAACAAAAAAAAACAAAACAAATTGGTCCGCCCTGCCTTCACTGTGCATGTTATTTGGGACCACAGCAACATGTCTGAGTCTGACTCTCTGAGTCTGACTCTCTTCACCCAAAGAGATCAAATGGTTTAATATGATTATTAACCATTAGCTAACAAAGTAAAACCTTATAAATCATTCTAAAGTCAGTTTGAAACAGAAATGAGGCGATACGCGGTGAGTTGTTATTGACACTCTGAAACAGCGTAGGCGCCGCAGCGGCTGCTGATCGCTTCCTCCGTCTTTTATGATGAAATAAAGCTGAATTTATGTGGAAATGATTGTACAAAAGCTTCAGATATCTGTGGCAGAGACAGATGATGACTGGAGGCAGTTTGAAGCAGAAACGAGGTGATAATCAGTGAAATACTGCCAACGCTCTGAAATGATGCATGCACAGTGAAGGCAGGACGGACCGGTTTGTAGATTTTTAGGGGGGACCGATCAGTCAGCGACACCGGTTTTAAAATAGCCTGACAAAGATAAGCTGAGTCATGAGCCAGATGAGCAGCAGCAACACTTCAAAAGAACATCACAGGAACTCTGACTTCAGTCAGTAACTTCAGCAAATCCTGTGGGCAGAGTGCACGTATGAAGGTCGTTCATGTCAAAGTGATGCGTCCACAGCCTGTGTCATACGACCAATATGTCTGCAGGTCCTGACAGTCTTTTACATGTTGGGAACATTATATATTAAAAATAGAAAATCAGAGCACGATCCCATAAGGACCGCCCACTTTATTGTACAAGGTACTAATAATTGTGATTTATTCACTGACAGCTGTGAGGCTGTTTTTAATTTTTCCATGACTTTGTTTCATATCCACCTTTAAGTGATCAGCCACCAAAAATAAAGGAAATTTATATTTGATTTATATATGAAACCATTTCTGGAAAGTCGCTGCGCTGAGCTGTCTTGCGAGCTCAGAGCGATGTGGGCGGTTATTATTCTCTCTTTGAGCGTGGCGTCACAGGGTGGGGCTCACGTGCACTAAATTTGCACGCACAGTGTCAGTGATGCTTCGTTGTCTGCAGGGCGCCACTGAGGACAAACTGCTGTCTTAATGTTTCAGGCTTTAACCAAACATTGGCCTTGTGGTCTGGATGTTTTCAGCAAAGTAAAAACGCTGATCTGAGCTCCACCGTGGACGTCACGTTTTCACTGTGAATCTTCTCGTTCTGCAGCACTCCATGATCTACTTCTTCCACCACTACGAGCTTCCTGCTATCCTGCAGCAGATTCGGATTCAAGAGATGCTGCTGCAGAACCAGCAGGCCGGACAAGCCAACCAGACCGCCCTGCAAGACAACCTCAACAACAACGGCACCGCCTCCTCGCCATCCGCACCTACCCACGCCCCGTCAGGCCCAGCTGCCCAGCCAGACACTCGGAACCAGGCCTCGGCGTCCTCCCCAGCTGCCCCGCCTGCAAGCCGAGGGGAGGTGCGAGCGGAGCTGAACTGGGTGGCCCAAACGGCAGCCATCATCACAGAGGCGCTGTCTTCCTCCGCCCAGCAGGGGGCAGCCATGGTGGTTGGTGTTGACAGGGAGTCTGCTGATGGTTCTGTGGTTGAAGGAGGTGAAAATGGAGAGAGCGAGCAGAGGGCGGAGCCTAACCTGGACTCCAATGTGATAGAAATGAAAACCATAGGAGGAGGAGCTTCTACTCCAACCACATCCTCTTCAAACAGCCCTCCAATCACAGGGCCCCAGACAGTGGAGGCAGGACTCATAACTCTAAGCGCCGCCCCTCTTCAGACAGACTCCTCCCCCACACAGAGTTCAGGTTCAGACTGGGACACGACAGAGCGGAGACACGCCGCGTCCTGAGGGACGATGACTGCATGGTACTCATCAGTACTACACAGTAGCACACACTACTCATCAGTACTGCATGAAGCTCGACTCTGCCATTGATAAAGTCCTTCAGACCATCAGGTCCTGATCCAGCTGATTGATTGATTATCGAATGCAGGTGTGAGGGGAGAAGTCTGACACTTTGAACTATAAATTGTAGCTGAAGTTGGAATCAGTGAGTCGATCAATAAATTACATTGGTTCTAAACTGAGGAGATGTGGGCATTTGATGTCACGTTGTGCTCAGAGCAGCTGATATTATTTTTCTGTCATCAGAGACTGAGTGGTAAATCTAATCAATAATGTTTAAATCTGCACTAAAGTTTTCATTGATGTCGCTCACTGTTGGGTAAATTGATCACTTAATGTCTGTGTGCGTAGCTTTGCATTTTTACAAAACGCTCAGCAGCACTTGGCAGAAACTTGGAGAAGTATCCGGATTGGCCCGTTGGTATTTTTTGAGGTTTCTTCCAGCAGATGGCGCTGCTGATGTGGCTCACAGGAAATTGAAGCTGCCTCTTCTCGTTCTTTGGTTGTCTCCACCGATCTTTAATTTGAAACTCTGTCATTTGTTCTGGCTGCGCGCTCTGATCCTGTGGTTTTGTGCATCTCAGAGCTGAAGGTGCATCCTGCCGCTGCCGCGCTGCACCTGCTGCTGTGTGCGTAGTAGGTGCAACGTGCTTTCAGTCTTCCTTCACGACGGAAACAAGTCAGCCAGCAGTAGGCAGAAAAGTGCTTCAAAAATTTTTTTTGCCATTTTTTGTTACAAGCAGGCATCTATGCTAGATCAAGTCCTTATATAGTAAGGTTTCACATCAGGGGCGATGCCAAAAATAAAAATAATTTTTGGGTCAAAATTCAGAAATGGTCCAATCCTTTTGATATGCATATCAAATTACTCGTCTTGACGAGTAGAGTTCAAAAATATATAGTTTGACCTATTTTTGACCTTGCGTTATGTCAATGACCGAAAATGTGGAAAGGTCAACTCACTTTTCGTGAAGGGTCAAATTCATAAAATCTGTTATGATGGTCCGATTATGACAATTTTGGTGTCTATATGTTTTCTTGCACAAGAAAACCAATGAGATACAATACATAGACCATTATGCCAGTCTCAGCTATGAAAATACAATTATGTCAGTTAAGATGGGTCTATTGATTAACTTTAGCCAACTTCAAAATGGTTATGACATCAAAATTGATCATAATTGGCCTCTTTTACATTAAGCACATTAATTAAATATAAAAATTGCATAAGTATGTTTTTTGTGAATATAAAGAAAATCAGAATACAAAAGCAAAGAAGACAGATACATTTTAGAGTACACTGTGGCTAATTTATTAAAATCATTTTTTATGATTCATTGTTTCCATTACACAACATACACTTGATACCTCTGCCACTCCAGACTTCCTCATACAATGCCACAACTATTCTCTTGGCACCCTATCATAAGGTTTTTCTAAGTCCACAAGCACACAATGTAACTTTCTGTCCTTCTCTGTACTTTTCCAACAGTATTCTCAGAACAAACATTGCATCTGTAGTGCTCTTTCTCGGCATGAAACCATATTGCTGCTCACAGATCTTCACCTGTTTTCTAAGCCTAGCTTCTACTACTCTTTCCCATAACTTCATGCTGTGGCTGATCAGCTTTATGCCTCTGTAGTTACTGCAGCTCTGCACATCACCCTTGTTCTTGAAAATAGGAACCAGCACACTTCGTCTCCACTCCTCAGGCATCCTCTCACTTTCCAAGATTTTATTAAACAATCTGGTTAGAAACTCTACTGCCGTGTCTCCTAGACATTTCCATGCCTCCATTGGAATGTCATCTGGACCAGCTGCCTTTCCACTCTTCATCCTCTTCATAGCAGCCCTCACTTCTTCCTTACTAATCTCTTGTACTTCCTATTTACTCTCACCACATCATCCAGCCTTTTCTCTCGCTCATTTTCTTTATTCATCAGCTCTTCAAAATATTC
This sequence comes from Thalassophryne amazonica, assembly GCF_902500255.1. Lineage (NCBI taxonomy): Eukaryota > Metazoa > Chordata > Actinopteri > Batrachoidiformes > Batrachoididae > Thalassophryne > Thalassophryne amazonica. The sequence continues at coordinate 2,349,148 of NC_047112.1, read as the reverse complement.
CCTCCACCTTCTCAGCACACACTCCTCACTTGTCAGCACATTACCATGTGCATCTTTACCACCCTAACCTGCTGCACATCCTTTCCAGCTCTGTCCCTTTGTCTGGCCAATCGGTACAAGTCCTTTTCTCCTTCCTTACTATTCAACTTCTTGTACAGCTTGCAATATGCCTTTTCCTTTGCCACTTCTCTTCTCACCTTACGCCGCATCTCCTTGTACTCCTGTCTACTTTCTTCGTCTCTCCGACTATCCCAAAACTTTTTCGCCAACCTCTTTCTCCTTATGCTTTCCTGGACCTCTTCATTCCACCACCAAGTCTCCTTGTATCCCTTACTGCAGCAGCGACTCTGCAAGTTTGAATCTGGTGACTCCAAAGAGAAACACACCCAACCTTTTCCCACAAGTGTAAAAAAAAAAAAAAAAAAAAAAAAAGTGCAAACAGCCTGATGGTCGGCATCTTCACACTTGGAGACACTTCGATGTTTTGCACGCTCTGATTCATAATATCCCCTGTGATGAGGTTATCCAGAGATTTATCTCCATATTGTTCAGATCCAATTTGTAGTGCGACACGTTCATCATATGGTCCAAACCAAGTTCGCACAATCGGGATTTTGACTTTGATTCATTCTGGATTAGAGCTAAAATGAAGTCAGTTAATCTCAGAACAAATGTTGCTTTGATCAACTTGTCTACAGGCTCTGACGTGAAGTGGGTGAGAGTCTGTATCTGTCTGGACAGGATGCCAGTCCCATGCTGCTTACTTCCTCAGCCAAGGCTGGTACCCATTTACAGTTGTGTGGACTAGTTTGGGACAATCCAGATTAAGTGTCTCATCCAAGGACACAGCATGAGCAGGGTTCAAATAGTCTCGAACACCTTGAGGTATGTGCCCAAATCTCTATCCAGAACCAACGGGTCTGAAAATGACCACGCCCTTTTTTTTGTCCAGATTTACTTCATTCGGCTGTATTTTCTAAACTGCAGCAGCTACAGATTTTTCCAAAGTATTCAGAACAACTGGTACATGTTTGGGAGGGTCATAGAAAAGTGTAAAATTTCTATTTTGATATTTTAAGAGAAAATGGTTAAAAGAAGTGGGTCCAACATATTACTGTACATTGAAAGAACACAAACATTTGCTAAATATAATGAAATTTTATTTTCAGTCATGCTGGTATCAATGGAATATTGATTAGAAAACAAACTTGTTTAGCAGACAGCAGTATCTACAGATCATACAGTGAGGAAAATAAGTATTTGAACACCCTGCGATTTTGCAAGTTCTCCCACATGTATCTTTTTTTATATATATATAATTTGTATGTTACTGCTTCAAATAAGTATTTCAACACCTGCCAATCAGCAGAAATTCTGGCCCTCAAAGACCTGTTAGTCCGCCTCTAAATAGCCCACCTCCACTCCACTTATTCCAAATTCGAAGCACCTATTTGAGGTGGTTAGCTGCATAAAGACACCTGTCCACCCCACACAACCAGTAAGACTCCAACTACTAACATGGCTAAGACCAAAGAGCTGTCCAAAGACACCAGAGACAAAATTGTAGACCTCCACAAGGCTGGAAAGGGCTATGGGGCAATTGCCAAGCAGCTTGGTGAAAAAAGATCAACTGTTTAAGCAATTATTAGAAAATGGAAGAAGCTAAACATATCCCATGGGATAAAAAAGCTTTTCAACCTACCATCCCTGGTTCTCACGACCAGGCACCTAAGTGGCTTGACTATACTCTCTTCTACTCTCCTATTTTACTCTTCCTTTTTACCTCCGCCAAGGATGTTATGTTTTCGGTCGCGTTTGTTTGTTTCTGTTTGTCAGCAGGATAACTCAAAAAGTTTTGAATGGATTTTTGTTGAAATTTTGTGGAGTGGTTGGAAATGACAAGATGAACAAGTGATTAAATTTTAGTGGTGATCCGGATCCCGATGCTAACGCGTTAGCATGTCTATGGCATTTTCAATGTTAAAAGTTAGCATTAAGCATTTGCAGCTGTCAGCACGTTCGGTGCATTTGTTTTCAAATTGTAATATTTCTTTTATTTTTGTTTATATATTAATAATCTGATTATTATATACAATTTTAGAAAAAAAGACAAAAAGAAATGGATCACTGTGCCAAGGAGGGAATCTCTTTAGGGTCAGTGACCCTATGGCCTTGTTTAGAGAAGTGTTTCATAAATGTTAAAAAAAAAAAAAATCATATATTTACAGTTGAATAATAAATTGAATTTTGTCTCTTATACGCACATGCAATATCAATATCAGTGCTCAGATGACAGTAGCTTCTGGGAAAGGTGCAAGCTGCAATAAACTGTGATGCCAAGCACTAAGGATACATGCTATCCAGTCACAGCAGATGAAACTTTTTTTCACTACTGAGCAAACATCATTAGACTTTATTAGTTTCAATGATTCCACGGCGTGTAGATGTTATGGCGTCAGTGACCCCATGACCTTGGCGGAGGTTTGCACAAAGTGCTTCTAGTTAGATATTTAGATTTACCTTTATATACTAGCATAGTTCCACCTTAGAATTGGAATATAATATATAAGATATACAGTAGTGTTCAGAATAATAGTAGTGCTATGTGACTAAAAAGATTAATCCAGGTTTTGAGTATATTTCTTATTGTTACATGGGAAACAAGGTACCAGTAGATTCTCACAAATCCAACAAGACCAAGTATTCATGATATGCACACTCTTAAGACTATGAAATTGGGCTATTAGTAAAAAAAAAAAAAAAAGTAGAAAAGGGGGTGTTCACAATAATAGTAGCATCTGCTGTTGACGCTACAAACTCAAAACTATTATGTTCAAACTGCTTTTTTATCAATCCTGTGAATCACTAAACTAGTATTTAGTTGTATAACCACAGTTTTTCATGATTTCTTCACATCTGCGAGGCATTAATTTTGCTGGTTCACTAGTGTGCTTGGGGTCATTGTCTTGTTGAAACACCCATTTCAAGGGCATGTCCTCTTCAGCATAAGGCAACGTGACCTCTTCAAGTATTTTGACATATCCAAACTGATCCATGATACCTGGTATGTGATATATAGGCCCAACACCATAGTAGGAGAAACATGCCCATATCATGATGCTTGCACCACCATGCTTCACTGTCTTCACTGTGAACTGTGGCTTGAATTCAGAGTTTGGGGGTCGTCTCACAAACTGTCTGCAGCCCTTGGACCCAAAAAGAACAATTTTACTCTCATCAGTCCACAAAATATTCCTCCATTTCTCTTTAGGCCAGTTGATGTGTTCTTTGGCAAATTGTAACCTCTTCTGCACGTCTTTTATTTAACAGAGGGACTTTGCGGGGGATTCTTGCAAATAAATTAGCTTCACACAGGCGTCTTCTAACTGTCACAGCACTTACAGGTAACTCCAGACTGTCTTTGATCATCCTGGAGCTGATCAATGGGTGAGCCTTTGCCATTCTGGTTATTCTTCTATCCATTTTGATGGTTGTTTTCCGTTTGCTTACACGTGTCTCTGGTTTTTTGTCCATTTTAAATCATTGGAGATCATTGTAGATGAACAGCCTATAATTTTTTGCACCTGCGTATAAGTTTTCCCCTCTCCAATCAACTTTTTAATCAAACTACACTGTTCTTCTGAACAATGTCTTGAACGTCCCATTTTCCTCAGGCTTTCAAAGAGAAAAGCATGTTCAACAGGTGCTGGCTTCATCCTTAAATAGGGGACACCTGATTCACACCTGTTTGTTCCACAAAACTGACGAACTCACTGACTGAATGCCACACTACTGTTATTGTGAACACCCCCTTTTCTACTTTTTCTTACTAATAGCCCAATTTCATAGCCTTAAGAGTGTGCATATCATGAATGCTTGGTCTTGTTGCATTTGTGAGAATCTACTGAATCTACTGGTACCTTGTTTCCCATGTAACAATAAGAAATATACTCAAAACCTGGATTAATCTTTTTAGTCACATAGCACTACTATTATTCTGAACACTACTGTATAACAAGACTTTGACCTTGAAAATTTTTTCCATGAATATGTAGGTGCAAATGTGTGAAAACCAAAAGTAACTAAAACAAAAAATGAACCAAAGACAAACCAAATGTGTTACCTGGTGGGGAGAGAGAGAGAATGAGGACAGCACAAACAGTTTAACAGCACAGGTGCCACCACTCAAGCAGCCCCTCCCCTGCCTGCCATGGGGAGCCTCCCACAACAGGCAGGGGAGGGCCGTGACACCCCCCTCCTTAAAATGAAGGTACTACTCTCATCCAAACAGGGCTACGTACATAAGACCCACCCAAAGTAATACCCATGCATACAGTACTTTCTGCACCCTTCCACCAGCTGTCCGTACCTCCACCCAGCAGCCCTGGTACCTGGGGAGCAGTTTAAGAGCAGGAGGACAAACAGTGAGGCAAAAAGGAGCAGAGAAACACATTAGGTTAAAGGAGCATAGGAAAGAGCATCAGCAATAATGTTGTCTTTACCACTGATGTGTCTTATGTCAAGAGTGTACGGTTGTAAAAACAAAGCCCAACGCATAAGGCGCTGGTTGGGATTCTGCAGAGACTTCAAAAAGGTCAGTGGATTATGATCAGTGAATACAGTCAACGGAGTCAACCTGGAACCTACATAGACCGCGAAGTGCTGTAAAGCCCAAATGAGACCCAAAGCCTCTTTTTCAATTACAGAATAATTAAACTGATACTTATTAAATGTCCGGGAGAAGAAACTTACAGGGCACTCAAAGTTATTATCATTGTCCTGTAGAAGTACAGCACCTGCCCCAATCTGACTGGCATCCACCTGTAATTTAAAAGGTTTACTAAAACTTGGTGCTGCCAACACCGGAGCGGAACACAGCAATGCCTTAACTAAATCAAAGGCCTCCTGACATTGCGGGGACCAGAAAAACTCAACCTTGGCTTTCAACAGGTTGGTTAGAGGGGCAACTACCATAGAAAAGTATTTACAGAAGGAACGGTAGAACCCGGCCATCCCAAGGAAGCGCATAAGCTCCTTTTTAGTAGTCGGAGGAGGAAACTGCTTTACAGCCTGTATTTTAGCCTCCACGGGACGGACAAAACCTTGACCCACCACTTTACCAAGGTAGGTGACTGTAGCTCTAGCAAACTCACACTTTGGCCAGTTTAAAGTCAACCTGGCCCACACCAGCCGATGAAACAAGGCTTGCACTCTCCAGACATGCTCCTCCCAGGAATCCGAATAGACAACCACATCGTCAAGATACACTGCACACCCTTCTAAACCAGAGACTACACAATTCATCAGCCTCTGAAAGGTGGCAGGAGCATTCCGTAGTCCAAAAGGCATCACTGTGTACGAAAATAAACCAGATGGTGTTATAAAAGCAGCAATCTCACGTGCCCATTGAGAAAGTGGAACCTGCCAATATCCTTTCAAAAGATCAAACTTACTTGCATACTTTGCAGACCCAACCTGATCAATACAGTCCTCCATCCTAGGCAAGGGATAGAGATCTGCTTTTGTAATGCCATTTACTTTTCGGTAATCTGTACATGGTCGAAAAGTAGAGTCTGGCTTTTCAACAAGCAAACAAGGTGAAGCCCAATCAGAATGGTATGGTTCTGCAATACCATTATTTAACATATACTGTACCTCAGAATCCAACTGTCGCCTCTTCTCCTCAGAAACCCTATAAAATTTTTGTTTAATAGGCTTAGCATCTCTGTCTGTCATGTTCAATTAAATGTGTTTGAGTTGGAGTATCAGAAAATAAAGCTGGATACTTTTTAATTAGCCCATCTAACTGAGTACGCTTCTCAACATCCAAGTGGTCAACTAAAGTACCAAGATTTTCCAAAGTCTGCGAATTCTTTAACCGTCCTCTCAAAATCTCATCTGCAGCCAAAGCTACCTCTTCTCCCCCCTCCTCACAATCAAGACTACCAGGGGCAGTAACGGGCACAACAGCCAACGCTGCCCTCTCCACATGACCAGTATTCCTCTGATCAGAGTGGTAAGATTTCAGTAGATTCACGTGATAAAATTTAGAAGTTTTCCTATGTCCAGGAGTTTCAATGAGATAGTTTAGATCAGACACTTTTCGCAGAACTGTATAAGGACCAGAATACTTTGCCTGAAACGGAGAATTAACCAACAGTAACCGAGCAAGTACCCTGTCCCCAGGACAAAACTCATGCAATTCACATTCCCTATCATACTTTTGCTTCATTTTCTTTTGAGAACACTCCAATTTTTGTTTTGCAAGTTCACCTGCTCGGTACAACTTAAACCTAAACCCATTGACAAGCAATCAAGTTCTGTGGTGGCTCCTCAGGTAAACAACCCTCCTGGAGGACAGCTAGAGGACCCCTAACCTTATGCCCAAACACTAAGTCATTAGGGCTAAACCCTGTACTTTCCTGCACTACCTCACGAGCAGCCAACAAAAGCCAAGGTAAACCCTCTTCCCAATCAGCAGATAGTTCAGTGCAATATGCACGGAGCAACGACTTCAAAGTTTGATGAAAACGCTCTAATGCTCCTTGACTCTGAGCATGATAAGCTGTTGACTTGTTATGCTTAACTTTTAACTGCTTCAGAATCTGAGCAAACATTTTGGAAGTAAAATTTGAACCTTGATCTGACTGAATGATCCTCAGAATACCAAATGTAGAAATAAACTGAGTCAAAGCTTTAACTACAGACTTGGTAGTGATAGTACGCAAAGGAAAGGCAGCAGGATATCTAGTTGCTTGACACATTACCGTCAGCACGTAACTATGACCTGATTTCAAACGTGGTAAATGCCCAACACAATCAACGATGAGCTGCTCAAATGGCTGACCAATTGCCGGTATCGGATACAAGGGTGCTGGCTTAACAACTTGATTAGGTTTACTAGTAAGTTGACAAGTATGACATGTTTTAATAAACTTTGATACGTCCCTCTTTAAGTGTGGCCAGAAAAAGTGACGCAAGATTCTGTCACAAGTTTTCCGCACACCTAGATGACCAGCCACAACACCATGCGATGTCTGAAGGACTTTACCACGCAAGGAGGTTGGTACAACTGTTTGAAAAACTGCTTCTCCCAAACCTTGATCATTATGTGGAACATGTTTTCTAACCAACAGTCCATCAAGAAGAAAATAACATTGAGCACTATCCCTCACTGCTACTTCAGGAACAACTTTATCAAAAATTTCAACCAAAGATTTGTCACCCTTTTGCTCTGCTATCAAGGAATCTCTAGAATTTGTCAAGCTTCCAATTTGAAGATCAGTTGGCAACTCAAGATTATCAGGCCGGCTCTCTGCCTCCTTACGCCGAGAACCAGCACGAGTAGTAGCGCAACTTGGGAAAACATCTAGACTGCAATCTGGGAACCCACCAGCAGAGGGCACAGTTAACTCCTTGAAAATGTTAGGCTTGCCATCCGCCCACGCTTTCCCCCCTGCCAGATCATTTCCCAGAATCATGTGGACACCATCCACTGGCAACCTGGGTCTGACACCAACCACAACATCACCCTCGACCAAACCACACACAAGACTGACATTATGTAAAGGGGATGAAAAACGAACCAAACCCATTCCATGGACTAGAACACAACTTCCTGTATCCGACAGTTTTGAAAATGGCAACACAGACTCCAAAATAAAATAATCCAAGGCTCCTGTGTCCCTCAAAATTTTAATTGGAACTTGATTCCCATCTAACAAAGACAACCCCATCGGAAATGAAAGCTGAAAACTCACCCTGGGTAGATTCAGAACCAACCTTAACCTGTTGGTGGTAAAGCTCACCCTGGTGGACAGGTGTGGCAACAGAACTTGTAACCGGAGCTGCCATCACAGCCGGCTTTACTTGTTCCGACCTTTTGGAGCAAAGCAAAGGACAATCTTTTTTCCAATGTCACCCAAACAGTATCTACAGGTATTTGCATTAACTGGTCCTTTTGATCCAACATTAGCAAACTTTCGCTGAGGTTTTTGGAAAGAAACCCCAGGCAGTGGTGACATGTTTTAGCATAGACTCACTTTTATTACAACTTCCCCCCTGGAGGTTTCTTCCTGTTAAAAGGGAGTTTTTCCTTCCCACTGTAGCCAAGTGCTTGCTCACAGGGGGTCGTTTTGACCGTTGGGGTTTTACATAATTATTGTATGGCCTTGCCTTACAATATAAAGCGCCTTGGGGCAACTGTTTGTTGTGATTTGGCGCTATATAAAAAAATTGATTGATTGATTGATTAGAGTCAAAATGAGTTTTATGGGTCAACACATTCATCTGCCAGGATAGCTGCTTCACTAGGAGACTTGACTTTCCGTTCATTAACGTATGTGGCAACAGAATCAGGTACAGAATTTTTGAAGTGCTCCAACACAAATTAGACAAATCCTGTAAAGTAACCACTTCAGCAGCTGTAGACCATCGATTAAAGGCATTTGACAAGTCCCTTACAAACTCAGAATAAGTCTGTGAATCCTGCTTCTTCCTGTACCGAAAACGTTGACGATACGCTTCTGGTACCAGCTCAGACTTTAAGGACTGCCGCTTTAACAGTAGCATAAACTTTACTATCTACAACATTTAATGCTGAAAAAGCCTCCAATGCTTTCCCTGTAAGCACACGCTGTAACAAAGTTGTTCTATCCACATCTGACCAGGCCCTAGCATCAGCAATGTGTTCAAACAAAATAAAGTACGTATCTGGATCTGATTCATCAAATTTAGGTAATAAATGAAGATTCTGTGAAACATCAAACTGAGGCTCCCTTTCAACCCCTGGTCTCATGCCACTTCTCAGCCTTTCCAGTTCTAGCTGCATCTGCAACAGCTCCCGCTGCTGCTCAAAAGTTAACATGACTGGACTAGACTGAACCGCTGCCCCTTGACTGACACCCGACTGAAAGAGAACATCAGCTTCCAAAAGACCTTGTTTTAGTGAATCCCTAACCGTTTCCTTTAACTTCCTATCCACTATACCAATTTTGTAATGGTTTGCAATCTCCAATAACTGTTCTTTTGTGCACAATTCCAAAGCCAACTCTGAAGGTGACTGAACAAAACTAGCTAACATGGAAGACATCATCTCAGAAAGACCAACCAAATTAACTAAACAAATTTAGAAAACTCACCTGCTGCCCCGACTGGGTTATTGGTAAAGTGCTGCACTCCACTAAATAAAAAAAAAAACTAACTGCCCCCTAGTCTTCGTGCAGTCTGGCAGGAGGTTTTTAATCACCAGTGACCCTAAATGCCACTGCACCAATGGGGCTGTGAGCTCCCGCACATGCAGCCATCCACAGGATCCCACGGACGTGAACCCGAGCCGACGAAAGGGGAGAGGGGATAGGGAAGCTCTACCCACCTCGCTGCCGCCTACAAAAAAAAACAAAAAAAAAACACCACAAGCCACCTATTGTGACCCGCTGATAACCTAGCAGGGGAGGACTCCCACCAGGCTAAACCCAGTACTAGGCCCAGATGTGAGCTTCCAACCAAAGTAGCACAAAAGAAAAATGCTAACTGCTCTCAACCCCAACTGGCCCAAACCAAATTTCCCCACACAAAAACTGGCAATCAAAGTAACCTACTGAAACTACTGCAAACAGAATGAATTACAAATTAGGTCAAACAAGGCCAAACTACAAATGCAAAACCACAAAATAAACAAACTAACCAAAATTTAACCGAAATAATAAATTAAATTAACTTTAAATTAGACGAGCCCCCACGTGTGCAAGCCTGGCTCAATGGCAAGTCACAACCTAAACAAACTAACTGGGAGGGGGAAATAACTCGAAAGGTTCAGGCCAATTAAAATAGTTTATTTAACAAACAGTAATAATGAAATGCAACATAAATACAGAGCATGCAAATGTAAGTAAGAATCAGTGGTGTATGCAGTGCATGAAGGCACATTCAAGTCCTTAACTTTTAGAAATGGCAAAAAAGTGGAACCCCCAATTGATCCTGTCCAAACCCTAAATGGCATATATTCAGCCCTCTGCTGCTGGGGGGAGTTTAAGCACTTTCCCAGTCAGTGCCTCTTTATGGTAAATAGATTGCATTTATGTAAAATGTTGATGCTCAATGCTTTACAGTGATGCCTCACATTCATTCGTGTGTTATAAACGCAACACTTTTGGTTTTGCTCCCATTTTGTATGCGATGAACTCAAAGATCTAAAACTTTTTCCACATATACAATATCACCATTTCCCTCAAATATTGTTCACAAACCAGTCTAAATCTGTGATAGTGAGCACATCTCCTTTGCTGAGATAATCCATCCCACCTCACAGGTGTGCCATATCAAGATGTTGATTAGACACCATGATTAGTGCACAAGTGTGCCTTAGACTGCCCACAATAAAAGGCCACTCTGAAAGGTGCAGTTTTATCACACAGCACAATGCCACAGATGTTGCAAGATTCGAGGGAGCGTGCAATTGGCATGCTGACAGCAGGAATGTCAACCAGAGCTGTTGCTCGTGTATTGAATGTTCATTTCTCTACCATAAGCCGTCTCCAAAGGCGTTTCAGAGAATTTGGCAGTACATCCAACCAGCCTCACAACCGCAGACCACGTGTAACCACACCAGCCCAGGACCTCCACATCCAGCATGTTCACCTCCAAGATCGTCTGAGACCAGCCACTCGGACAGCTGCTGAAACAATCGGTTTCCATAACCAAAGAATTTCTGCACAAACTGTCAGAAACCGTCTCAGGGAAGCTCATCTGCATGCTCGTCGTCCTCATCGGGGTCTCGACCTGACTCCAGTTCGTCGTCGTAACCGACTTGAGTGGGCAAATGTTCACATTCGCTGGCGTTTGGCACGTTGGAGAGATGTTCTCTTCACGGATGATGCGAAGGAGATGTGTTGCACTGCATGAGACAAATGGTGGTCACACCAGATACTGACTGGTATCCCCCCCAATAAAACAAAACTGCACCTTTCAGAGTGGCCTTTTATTGTGGGCAGTCTAAGGCACACCTGTGCACTAATCATGGTGTCTAATCAGCATCTTGATATGGCACACCTGTGAGGTGGGATGGATTATCTCAGCAAAGGAGAAGTGCTCACTATCACAGATTTCGACTGGTTTGTGAACAATATTTGAGGGAAATGGTGATATTGTGTATGTGGAAAAAGTTTTAGATCTTTGAGTTCATCTCATACAAAATGGGAGCAAAACCAAAAGTGTTTATATTTTTGTTGAGTATATATATAAAAAATCACCCTGTCAACATGCTGCCATACACGCTCAACTGCACACAGGGAGAAGGCATTGTGTCATGTCTGTGATCTGCTTTTTTTCTACAAAATGAAACAACTGAATGAACATCCTCCGAGGCCGGTCATTCCATAATTTATTGCCAGGGGTTGTATTCCACTGAAAATCACAATACTACGAGGTCTGTGAGAAAAGTATCGGACCTTTTTATTTTTTGCAAAAACTATATGGATTTGAATCACGTGCGATTACATCAGACAAGCTTGAACCCTTGTGCGCATGCATCAGTTTTTTCACGCCTGTCGGTTGCGTCATTCACGTGTGGGCAGGCTTTGAGTGAGCACTGGTCCACCCCTCCCGTCGGAATTCCTTTGAGAACTTCCTGAGAGAGTGGCGCTTTGCTTGATCAAGTGCGTCGCCACCCAGCCGTGGTGAGTCCACACGTCTTTCATTACAAAATCTCCTTTAACCGTGGAATGTCCGGATAAACTGCTGATCCCGACCTCTTCTGAAACTTCTCTGCTCTCTCACGACGTCCTGGATCAACAGAGGCTTAAATTTGGAGGTTTTCAACTTGAAACAGGCTGACGACGGTGGCTGGGGGCGCGGTGCGCCGTCCGATGCCGTGGGCTGTCCTTAAAGCGATCGTAACACTCCATAATCTCTCATCAGCCGTTAAAATTTTCACCGAAAACCATATGAATTTCTCGAATGGTGTCCACTTGGATGTGTCTCACAGTTTCTGAAAAAATTTTGATCAAGCAAAGCGCCAGTCTCTCAGCAAGTTCTCAGACAAAGGAATTCCGACGGGAGGGCTGGACCAGTGCTCACTCAAAGCCTGCCCACAGGCGAATAACGCAACCGACAGGCGTGAAAAACTCACGCATGCGCACCTGTTGGGTGGAAGAAAAAAAAAGATAAAATTATTCAAAGGTCAAAATGGAGCAATAGGGATGTATTAACTGGATTAGGAAAACCAAATACATATGTAAAATTATAAATGTTTTGAGCAACATTTTATTGCTGTTCTGTCTACATATATATTAAAAATTAACATCCATTGTTACTCAGGGTACACTATAAAAATTTCATACCTAATCAACTTGTGGTTGGTATCAATATGCACAAGGGATCTTGGGCAAGGGACTGAAAGTATGAAAGACTGTTTGGGTAGTTTCTATGGAGATAAACAGTGACATCAGAGCACATGTACAACCCCTGGCAAAAATGATGGAATCACCGGCCTCGGAGGATGTTCATTCAGTTGTTTAATTTTGTAGAAAAAAAGCAGATCACAGACATGACACAAAACTAAAGTCATTTCAAATGACAACTTTCTGGCTTTAAGAAACACTATAAGAAATCAAGAAAAAAAATTGTGGCAGTCAGTAACAGTTACTTTTTTAGACCAAGCAGAGGGAAAAAAATATAGACTCACTCAATTCTGAGGAATAAATTATGGAATCACCCTGTAAATTTTCATCCCCAAAACTAACACCTGCATCAAATCAGATCTGCTCGTTAGTATGCATCTAAAAAGGAGTGAACACACCTTGGAGAGCTGTTGCACCAAGTGGACTGACATGAATCATGGCTCCAACACGAGAGATGTCAATTGAAACAAAGGAGAGGATTATCAAACTCTTGAGGGTAAATCATCACGCAATGTTGCAAAAGATGTTGGTTGTTCACAGTCAGCTGTGTCTAAACTCTGGACCAAATACAAACATGGGAAGGTTGTTAAAGGCAAACATACTGGTAAACCAAGGAAGACATCAAAGTGTCAAGACAGAAAACTTAAAGCAATATGTCTCAAAAATCGAAAATGCACAACAAAACAAATGAGGAACGAATGGGAGGAAACTGGAGTCAACGTCTGTGACCGAACTGTAAGAAACCGCCTAAAGGAAATGGGATTTACATACAGAAAAGCTAAACGAAAGCCATCATTAACACCTAAACAGAAAAAAACAAGGCTACAATGGGCTAAGGAAAAGCAATCGTGGACTGTGGATGACTGGATGAAAGTCATATTCAGTGATGAATCTCAAATCTGCATTGGGCTGCATGTCAGGTAAAGGCACTGTGGAGATGGCTGTCATTACATCATCAATAAATGCACAAGTTTATGTTGATATTTTGGACACTTTTCTTATCCCATCAATTGAAAGGATGTTTGGGGATGATGAAATCATTTTTCAAGATGATAATGCATCTTGCCATAGAGCAAAAACTGTGAAAACATTCCTTGCAAAAAGACACATAGGGTCAATGTCATGGCCTGCAAATAGTCCGGATCTTAATCCAATTGAAAATCTTTGGTGGAAGTTGAAGAAAATGGTCCATGACAAGGCTCCAACCTGCAAAGCTGATCTGGCAACAGCAATCAGAGAAAGTTGGAGCCAGATTGATGAAGAGTACTGTTTGTCACTCATTAAGTCCATGCCTCAGAGACTGTAAGCTGTTAGAAAAGCCAGAGGTGGTGCAACAAAATACTAGTGATGTGTTGGAGCGTTCTTTTGTTTTTCATGATTCCATATTTTTTTCCTCAGAATTGAGTGATTCCATATTTTTTTCCCTCTGCTTGGTCTAAAAAAGTAACCGTTACTGACTGCCACATTTTTTTTTCTTGATTTCTTATAGTGTTTCTTAAAGCCAGAAAGTTGCCATTTGAAATTACTTTAGTTTTGTGTCATGTCTGTGATCTGCTTTTTTTCTACAAAATTAAACAACTGAAAGAACATCCTCCGAGGCTGGCGATTCCATTATTTTTGCCAGGGGTTGTATATAGCGCCAAATCACAACAAACAGTTGCCCCAAGGTGCTTTATATAGTAAGGCAATGGTGTGGTGGAAGTTACATTTACAAGGCCAATAGTGCCCGTAGTTAAAGAATCACCCATTTGCATCTCACAGTACAGCCCGTGGAGGTCAGTCTTGTCAACACACTTAAGGTGTCAACTCGGTGCATGGAAGCCCTCACATGTTACCACTGAACTAGGCACCCCCTAGATTTCAGAGCTCCCTTGACCAGTCGATACCCAGATCTGACGCGGCAGAACTGTAGCAAAAGTCACGTGTAAGAACACGTCCAATCGAGTGGCCCGATTTTCACAGACACACGGACACGCACAGATTTCACACGCACAGATCAAAATACGCACGCACAGATTGCTACACGCATTTGTGGATCAAAATAGGCATTTGCAAATACTTTTACTACAATAATGGCCCCATACGAAACGGAGCAGAGTGAACCAGACTGACTCCAAATAAGTACTTTTCTTGAATTGTTGGTTAGGCTTTTATTTTTTGTGAGATGCGCTCAGTACATGTAGTAATGTAGTAGGGGCAGGTGCGCCATCTGGCGTTAAAGAGATGAAACTTCAGTCAATGGGTCAGTCTGCTCCATTTCGCTAAAACAATTAAATAAAGGCCGCCGTGACTCTCATTTAATGCAGTATGTTTGTTTATACAAGTAGTTCCAAGTTTTACCACCGTGCGAATAGACACTTCCTTAAATAAAAGTACTTCATTGAATCATATTTGTAGTCGGTGTTAAAATGATTAAAAACATCGAATCCCCGAAATCAGTTGCACACACAAAGAGCGTGTGTGTGTGTGTGTGTGTGCGCGCGCGCGTGTGTCCGCGGGGGGGGGGGGGGGGCGGGGTTGATGCTATCCTTACACTCCTGTCCTGAAGGTGGCGCAAAGGGAGAGTGAGTCGGTAGGGCGGCACTATTCTATGTGTCAGCCTTCGGTTAAAAATAAGAGACTCCTCATCCTGTCGTAAGGATCAGTCAGATTGATTAGATTGAGACTGGGGCATTGTGGGTTGGCAGCATATTTAAAAGTGATTGGAAAACATCCAGATGGGTTGTTGTCAGTGTGCTCAGTTGGAAAGTGTTCATCATGTTTTAATGTGCTGTCCTCTGTATTCTAGTGATAGGCGGAAATTGTTTAAAGATTTGTCAGACAATGGATTGACTGAGTTTTCTTTTAGGTCATTTTTTTCTGAGGGCAGTTACTCGCATTTAGTGGACAAAGCTGTGATTAAGTTCCTCCATTCCACCAACCTCTATTTGAGTCTAACATGAGATAAAGTATTTACCTGTGGGGGCAGCATTATGCTACGCCAGCGTATAGCCTGCCGGAATCTATTAGAAGAAGAAGAAGGTGGCGCAAATGCACAAAGCAGTTGTTTGATAACCAGCTGCAAAACAAGGTAAACGCGTCTATTTTTCCACTGGTTAAGTGATGTATAAAATGTTTTTTTTTAATTTTGTAAAGGTTGTAAAAGCTCTGTCGACCTGTGTTCAGTATTCTGCTGATTTATGTTGATTGTGTGTGTTGGAGTTACGTTTGTCTTTTATTTTTGCCGGCGTCATACTAAATGATTGTTAGCATTAGCATCGTCGCAGTGAGGCTCAACAACAAAACCAAACTTAATCTTTAAAAATTCTTGACGATAATAAACATCGATGAGGCCCAAGTAGGAATATTTTTCTTTAGAACAGGAATAAAACTTACTGAACACAAACAAATCAAACCTATTTGCAGCAATTTTTGTTCAGTTTCAAAGTTCTCTTTGAAGTGTAAAATCTGATCCGATGACGTTTTTCAATTTACAAACATCATTTGATTCTCAAATTTTGACACGTCAAAGGAGCAAAATAATGTCCGTTTGTACCAAAAAAATACCTGCAGTAAAGCACAAATTAAAACTTTAAAGGCTTATTATTAATATTTTCTGCCAAAGAATATGAGAGTGAGTTTTGAATTTGGTCTTATTTGATCAGGAATGACTCGTCTGTATTTTGGTTGTGATGTCAGCAAATCAGTTAATAGGATTATATTTCTTAGTGTCTAAATTGTCTCCTGTAATGGATGATTCTCTTGATAATTGATTCATTGTTTGACCAGCACAGAATAATCAGATTGTACTCAGTGAGTGACTCTGAGCTTTTTTGGTTTCAGATCTTGCTGGACAGGCTTCAAGTTCTTCTTGTGTTTTTTTTTTTTTTTGGTTGTTTTGTTTTTTTAATTGAATCATGGAGCTGGCTTATGTGTGTGAGTGGGAGAAGAAGCCAAAGTCCACTCACTGTCCCAGCATCCCGCTGGTCTGTGCCTGGTCCTGCAGGAACCTGGTGGCCTTCACCACCGACCTCAAAAATGAAGATGATGACAAAGGTACAAGATGCTGATGCTACCAGAGGAATGATGGCAAGACACACTTGTTACAAATGTAAACATGAAAACCTGTATCACCCGTTCACAAAAACAAACTGTAAAAATGAGATCTTCAGCAGAAACTGAGAAATCCAGTGGTGTGTTTATGCAGCTTACTGACAGCCACAGCGAGCAAATCAGTCAAATATTACAAAGCTGAAGGTGTTTCCATGAATTGCTCATATTCTGGACGTTTACCTCATTCATGTGTCTGGATTCTGCTTCACAATAAAAGCCTGATAGGGTCAAAGTAAGCACACAGGAAAGGGATAAAAAAAAATGCTGAAAACATCTTACCTTAACCTCTTGAGAACTGCAAATGAGAACTGAACAATAAAACAGCAACAACCAGAAAACAAAGTTCAGGAAAAGGTGCAGGGGAAAAAGTGAAGGTATCAGGTAGGGATGTCCCAATCAGGTTTTTTTGGCCCGATCCGATTCCGAGTCATCTGATTTTGAGTATCTGCCGATACCGAGTCCCGATCCGATACTTTAAAAAACTGAATGAACAAATGCTAAATATATTATATTTTCTTTTTAATCACCTTATTTTATTATCACTTAAACAGTGCACTTCTCCTTGAGGTAGCTTGAACAATCAATAATCTACCAGACTTAAAAAATGTACAAATTTCCATGTTATTTTATTTGTCTAAAAATAAATGTCCGAGGTTCCTCATGTTAAACAAGAAATTATCTAATCTGAAATAACATGTGGTTTTAATTTACAGATGAAAGGTTTCTAAAGAACCATTTATTGACTTATTTAGCTATTTTAATTACAAATGTTCTAAAGTTTTTTTAAACAGTAATTACAAATTTTGAGGTAACAAACAACAACAAAACATTTCCAAGGATTTTTCTTCAGAAAACTGCTCCTGTTTTGTACAGATCAGCCACTAGTCTTCCGTGTTTTGGCCCGGCGCGTCGTTCCTATTGGACAGCGCGAAGCTACATCACAGCTCAGTGTCGAAAGTTGGATTGGGTTGAACTTATGTTTTTTTCTTTTGTTCAATAAAAAATAAAATAAAAACAAAAGGTTGGGTTGAATTTTGATCGCGTCAGCCTGTCGACAAGAGGCAATGCGCGCTCCCGTCAAAAGTATCGCTTTAGTTCAGCTTTTGACACGACGCTTCTGACTCCTCTAAAAAGCAACACATCTCTTTGAAAATAATGCTTTTTACACCGATTCTTGACGCTTCTGACGAGTGAAAGGCCCATAAATCTGCAATAATGAACTTGAAATAGTGCTGATCAAAATAATGAGGATAAAATCTAGATCGGATTTCTGATCGGGATGCAACGTCCGATTTCGATGAAGTCTGAAACCACGTGATCGGGCCCGATTTCCGATCACGTGATCGGATCGGGACATTCCTAGTATCAGGGAGTGTGATGAGGAGATGGACATGGAGGTGTTGGGATGCTCCCTCAGAGCGTGTTCTGAAAAATCATTTCACTCTGGTGGCTTCTGGTTGATGCTCACAGGTTTAATAGGAGAGGAGGTGCCGGCTTGCAGGTCGGATGTGTGGGCATGTGACCGTAGAACCCTCAGCTCAAGTTTCTCTCAGGAAAACCAATGAAGTGCCCTTCAACAATCCAAAATTCACTCCTGGTGCATAGGTGAGTGTGGCTGCACTCTTCCTAAAATTCAGAGTCCATCTCTGTTGACTCTGAAGATGTTGGTCCTCTGGCAGAAGAGTACGCTCAGAGTGCCTTCATTCACTGCAGAATGAAGAAACTTGTTAATTTGTGCTGCCTGACTCTTTGAGATCAACTGATGAATCTGAAGTTGTTGTCTTTCAGCTGCTCCCATGTGTTCAAGATCACTACAGCGGGTCCAGTACAGACCCCCACCAGGATATGGCACAGGTTTTACGCCAGATTCCCATCCTCGCGCAACTTCAGTTTCACCTGCAGAAACACACGCTGCCCCTGGTCTTAAGCCTCGTTCACACCGCATGCGATGCAAGTGAGGGCGGCGACAGTTTGCCCCATCTGAGTACTGATCAGGACCCACTCAGCTTCTGAGATCTGGATCAGACACACACACAGCAGCTCAGCTGCAAATCTGAAGACTTTTTCTAAAATGATGGCATTTATTTCCACTTACTGAGAGTTGAGCTCGTAGGTCAGGGGTAGGCAACCTGTTCCAGAAAGAGCC
Source organism: Thalassophryne amazonica (assembly GCF_902500255.1). Taxonomy (NCBI): domain Eukaryota; kingdom Metazoa; phylum Chordata; class Actinopteri; order Batrachoidiformes; family Batrachoididae; genus Thalassophryne; species Thalassophryne amazonica. Next base: position 2,330,512 of record NC_047112.1, on the reverse strand, counting down.
ATGAGGGTGCAGGTTTTCTTTGCAGCCACTGACTCCACCAGGTGATTTCACTGATTAACTGATTCCATCTGCTCAAAGTGATATTAATCAGTAAAATCACCTGGTGGAGTCAGTGGCTGCAAAGAAAACCTGCACCCTCATGGCTCTTTCTGGAACAGGTTGCCTACCCCTGTCGTAGGTTTACGGTCACCTGCTAGAAAAGACGTTTGCTGGTACCAAGTGATAATGTGTTAACTCACTTAAGTCATCCACTTAGATTTTTGTGTTATTTAATAATTACAGGATAGATTTTAGTTTCTCTTCACTCTGTCACATCTGTCAGGAGTTAAACCTTCTCCAGAAGGTACCTCAGATACGGGCATCAGATGGACATGTGACATCTCAATACCCCACCTGTTGTGCTCTGTGTTTTAGAGGTCAGTCACATGATCCACATCATTGACACTGAGCATCCATGGGATGTCTTCTCCATCAACTCTGGACACATTGAGGTCATTTCCTGTTTGGAGTGGGACCAATCAGGTGAGGAATTCACAAGCTATGTTCAGGATGTCAACGGGACATCGTGCGCTCTGCTTAATCTCAGCTCCTTGGTTCTGTACCATCCTCTCTTTTTTTCACTTTTTGTGTGTTTAGGCTCCAGACTTCTGTCTGCAGATGGAGATGGTCAGATTAGGTGCTGGTCAATGTCAGATCACCTGGTAAACAGCTGGGAGAGCTCATTGTCCAGTTCCATGGACGGGGACCCCATTGTCGCATTGAGCTGGCTGCACAACGGTGTCAAGTTAGCACTACATGTTGAAATGGTAATGCGTTGATGTGTATATATATGTTCATGTTCACACAGGTTGCTAAGACTGAGGCTCTGTCTGGTCCTCATGCCTGGATCCTCGTCTGTGGCCCAGTAACCCTTGTCAGGACCGCGTGGACTCTTACAGACACAGCGGGCCACGTGGAGCTGATACATCTGTTCATGCAAAAATGACACGTTGATCACCGCTCTGTGATGAACATGCCAACGCGTCCACACTATCAGTCCCGCGTTAACCTTCTCAGCTGTAGCTCACGTTCACTTACAGTCAAACATGGGTTGTTTTTTTTTTTCTTTTTTTTGTTTTGTTTTTTAGGGGGTTGAGTCACGTGTGGAGTGTTTTACTTTTGCACATATTTACCGACATCTTGTTTGTTTTCTTGCACAGTCAGGCTCCACAAACTTCGGTGAGAAGTTTTCCCGTGTGAAGTTCTCTCCTTCTTTGACTCTGTTTGGTGGGAAGCCGATGGAAGGCTGGTTGGCAGTGACCATCAGCGGTTTGGTTACCGTGTCACTGTTGAAGCCAGGGGGCGCCCTGCTAACCGCCAGCGAAAGTCTGTGTCGCCTGCGAGGCCGTGTAGCGTTGGCCGACATCGCCTTCACAGGAGGTGGGAACATTGTAGTTGCAGCGACAGACGGCAGCAGCTCTTCCCCCGTTCAGTTCTACAAGGTCGAGAAGGAAATAGCACTTCAGAAACTGTTAGAAGCATTTTGTTTTCCTGTAGTGCCATCTTCAGGACAGACTGTTGATATTTGCTGTGTTTGTTCAGGTGGTGGTCAGTGTCGTGAGCGAGAAGTGTCGCATTGATACAGAACTCTTACCGTCGCTGTTCCTGCGATGCACCACTGATCCCCTAAGGAGAGAAAAGTACCCTGCAGTCACTCACCTCAAGTTTCTGACCCGAGAGAACTCTGAGCAGGTACGCAGTAGAACCAGAGAGAACTGTGAGGAGGTACACAGTAGAACCAGAGAGAACTCAGAGGAGGTACACAGTAGAACCAGAGAGAACTCCGAGGAGGTACACAGTAGAACCAGAGAGAACTCTGAGCAGGTACTCAGTAAAAACCATGAGATCCTCTAGAACACGAGGAGGATCTGGCAAAATGACTGTAACAGTTTAGCTTTATTTATATGCTCAGAATCCCGTAAATGTGTGAGCACCAGTCTGCGTGGCAGAACCTGGTTATCATTAGGAGAATATGCTCTCAGATCTCTAGTCTTATCCTTTTTTTTCCCCTGCTATCCCTTTTTGCTTCCTCTGGAATTGCTTCTTAAGTCCCGGTCACATGGCACTAATGATGGACAATGAAGTGAAAACGAAACAAGAAATCCGGACTTGCGTTGACTTTCAGAGACCCCGTTTAACCGTCGTCCAGCTTCGTTCTGTAGATGGCGCTTCGTCAGAATTTTCAAACTGTTGAAAAATGTGAACGAATCTCGACAACCTCAATTTGTCTGTAATCTGTCTTGACAGTTCCTCATCGTTTATGTAGTTCCCGCACCGTCAGCATTCCATTTGTTTGTCGTTCAACTTCGTCCAACCTCCCAAGTCCAGTGTTTTGCATGCACATTGATGATATCTGAACGGGTCAGTAACTATAGATCCAACGAACTGAACATGACTCGTCCATGTGTGAGACAAAAAGCAACATTTTCATACAGAAACGATAGAGGCAAAAACATTTGATCAACTACTTATAACTATTTATGCACATTGCAGCCGTCTGTGGCTGGGACGTGTGTGTGTGCATGCACGCGTACGCACGTTGTGAAGACACCTCAGACAGCCAGATCTCGCAGGTGCTGTAGCATGCACACGTTAGCTGCAGACATGATCACAGGCTGGCACTCGGTCTGATACCCGCTGTCACATCATCATGAATGTTTTGTTTTGATTTTGTTTAAAGCGTCAAGGTCGCCGTTCACTTTGTTTTTCTTTTGTTAGTTTCAGTTTTGTTTCGTTCTTTTATGTGCTCTGGACTCGCTGGCTTTTCAGTGATGGGAGAAGTGCCGGATTATTTGTCCACTTTTTCTCGACAATTTTTGACTTTGGGACTTTATTTTTCTTTGTTCAGTGATCGTCATGTGCCGTGTGACTGGGCCCTAACACCAAGTCCACCTTTGGCCCGGTATCTGGTTATTTGACCAGGACAGTCGGGTGATTACAGGGTCGTGTCAACATTTTGCATCATTCTTTGGAATTACCTTTCAAAACGTAGTTGTGTGGAACGGGTAAAATTCTTCAGGGGAGTTCTGAAGTGTTCTTGAATGTTACAGGTTCTGCTTTGTGCGTCAAATCAGAGTGGAAGCATCGTGGAATGTTGGTCTCTAAGGAAGGAGGGACTTCCTGTCAACAACATCTTCCAGCATCGATCACCCGTTGGTAAGACTCAGACCAGTCCATCTTCAGGTTGAGTCGACGCTTATCTGCTATTTGCTGTTTCCAAATGTCCACTCATTCTCCTGCAGCAGAAAGATCTGCTCACTGCCACAGCAGTCACCTATAAAAGGTTTTCAAACTGACGATGGTTGAGCTGCACAGTTCCCTTCCCTTATCTGGATCAGGTTGCTGTGGACCTGTTTAGATGTGGCGTTGTGTTTGACCCTCTCTTAGACCCGTTCCTCCTGGGGATCCCCAGATAAACCCGGTTCCAATGGGATGTAGACATCTTTGAGCTTGTTCTGATCCAGCCCATTGGTCCCTAATGATTGGGCGTTCCCAAAAAACCTTCAGGTACACGTATCCAGGGAGCATCCTAAACAGATCCTCAAACCTCTTCATCCAACTCGTTGTGAGGAGAAACAGTTCGGCTGTGAGCACAGAGCTCCTCACATGCCCAGACACCAGAAGGAAGGATGGTCCTTTTGGCTTTTTCTGTCAAGTCTGTATCAGATGAACTCTAACATTTTGAACCTGTGATTTGACACTTTAAGACATGTTGCTCCTCCATGTTGTCCAGAGTTGTAAATGTTATATTGATGTTAACATGCTGTTCTTTACATTAGCATGTTAGTGGGCCTGAGGTTCATTGAGGGTTTGGGCTTAACTGAGCTCTCTGTCCAGTTGGCGAGAAGCAGCCGACCATTCTGAAGTGGCGCATACTGACAACCACAAACGACCTGGAACGGGTGTCTGCGGTGGCTCTTCCCAAACTACCCATTTCCATCTCCAATACAGACCTGAAAGTGGCGTCGGACACAAAGTTCTGCCCTGGACTGGGTGAGGAGCTGAAATGAACAATTAAATAATCTCTGTTTCCATAGAGTTCCTATTGAAGGACCTGCAGGTTCTATGAAACTTGTTTTTGAGGGATTCAAATATTCCCTCTGGACAAGAGGTCCATATGGAGGATATTGGAACTCTTCACATGGGTCCAACCATCTGTCACTTCATCAAAAACTGCTTCTTGACATTTTGTTTAATTCTGATACCACCGTGTGCTGTTTTAAATGTGACTACACTCAGTTTTTGCCTTTAAACAGTCACATGCTATAGTGTAAATTTTGATATGTAGATTTGCTGCCACCTACTGGTTGTCTAGCTACCATGACATTAACTGGTCTGCAGTGGTTGCTTGAGGTCCCCTTTGGGAGAGAGCAGAAATGTTTCAACTGGTTTACCATTGAGAATTGTAGCGCAGGTAACTTAGTGGAGAGTGTCAGGAATTTTTAATATATTATCAATTATTAATGTCTTTACTTTGATTTGCTGTCTTTGATCTTCATTCTTCATATACACATGTTTCAATTATATAATGTTTCATTTTAATATTACTGTCTTTGTTATGAACTTTGGCTCAGTGAGAGGGCAGACCTGTTTTGCTGAGATCATGTTTTTGCTGAGCACAGATGTACATTTTAATTAACACTCCAGCCTTGAGCAAGGAGTGACCTGTGTATTAGTTCAGGGTTGTGCTGTTTACTCCGTGAGACTGGATGCTTAAAGCCATAACAATTTCATATCGATCCATATGGATTTCATTAAACTGAACCAAGGGGAAGGGGAGAAATATTGCCTAGTATTAATTGATGCATATAGTAAGTGGGTAGAGGTATTCCCTGTTAAATATGAAGATGCTCTGAATTCCCAATTCATAGACCTGGGTTTGATTCCTGGTCACCTTTCTGGGTCCTTGTACAAGATACTTCATTTGCATCATCTTAGTCTACCTAGCTGGAAATGGGTACCTCCCTTGGCTGGGGAAGTAACCTGTGATGGACTGGCGTCTCAGCCAGTCAGTCTGCTTCAGTACTCCATAATCCAGTGATGATCACTGGTACCGATGGGCTTCGGGGCCTGTATAGGACTTAACATACCTTTTGAGAATGAGTCTTTCTGCGTTTCATCTCCACTGACCCTGTCATCCGTGGTCTTCGGTAGGATTTACTCTGTTCCAATTAAAGTTTTAGCTTCAGTCTTGATGCCATTGAACACAGAGCTGTCAAGTCTCACTCATTCGGAGTGAGACTCACGCTTTAAAACGGTCCTGTCAAGTCTCACACACTCGGCGGGAGTCTCAATATGTTGTCACAGTCTCATACTAATGTATGACGTTGCACCAAAATGACCTGCAAGACAAGATTTGGTGGAAAATATCTCCTTGAGCGTATCTCAACTTGAGAGCTCTGTTGAACAAGCATGATGATGATGTTTTGGGCCCATTGTTTGTTTGTTTGCCTGCAGATGCGATTCTAGGGTCTGTTGGGGCCCCAAGCAGAAATTCACCCAATTTTTTTTTGTTATTTTAATAAATCACCAACAAATTGTAAATAGTATAGTTTTTTCACAAGTTACAAATAGTGAAGTTATAAACACGTGAATTTTTCACCATTTCAATAATTCAGTAATAATTCAATAATTATAAAAAGAAAAAACAGAAACTTGGCATTAGACCTTGACATTAAATGTACATTAGACCTTGACATCAAATGTAAATGTACTGTACAAGTTATACTCAGTCATCAGCTGGCAAAGATGAAACATCATCGCATTGGCTCTCTTTACTAGGCACCACTGGTGTAAAAAAAAAAAGTTCAGCAATGATCCTAAATAAATGTATATAAAAGGGAAATAATGGATGATATATAGGCTATAATAGTCACATATCCATTACATTTATTTAATATTTCCACATTATTTTAACAATTCTTCAAAAACACAGTTCTTTGTTTATTGTAGACTAAAACCAATGGAATGGTTTAGTTTCAACAAAGGATTTGTGAAATCGGCACTGGTTGGTTGCTGAAAAATACTTGGTTTAGGCCGAGATGCACAACTTAAAATACACTTGCAGCTAAAACAAGGAGAAGAAAAGGCCAGACTAGAGGCCTGTCATAGCTTGGCTGATAACAGCTTTCATCTGTTTAGCCCTTTCCAAACAACTGGTGTGTGTGTGCTGTAAACCAATAACATGCCAAATTTAAAAACAATACATAAATTAAGTTTTCTGGTCTGAAAGTATTCAAGTATCTTCTTCAGCTTTTAGCTACTGCCTGCGTTCTTCCAGCCTGATAACGACTGTGGTAGTTTATCTGCTGCGCGAGGCTGCCCACTCATGGCATGCATGGCACACAGTGCGGTGTGTGGAGGGAGCCGAAATAACTTTACTGTCAAGTTAAACCAAGCAACTGTAGTACTGTAGTACAGTCATTAAAATCAACATAGAAAAATATGGCCATGCCAACGCGAATGAAACTAGACTAGCACCATTCTATATCATTTGTTATATTTTGACTGACTTACCACTGTCTTGCTTTTTTCTCTCTTCCTCTTTTTTCTTCTTTCTTTTCTCACTCCTGGAAGGATAGTTCCTCTTCATTTTCTTATAGCTGTCATTATCTTGTTTTGATAGTTTGATAATTTGCAGGTGCAGAGACACTTTGCAGACACACGGACGTGCAAGTGAATGACTTTTCAAAACGCAAGTGTCTACTTTCCACTCGCGACTCGCAAATCTCGACTCTCTTTCGCCACCTAGTGGATCGGGGGCCCCAAGCAGCTGCCTGCCTTGTCTGGTGACAAGATGCGCCTTTGCTTGCCTGTTAGCATAGTGCAGCAGATAACAGAATATGCAAATGGTGATAGAAGCACCAAGTTCAGCACAAATACTCTAGACGATTGACCACTTGAATTTTCAATAGGTGGCCAGTAGGGTGGCCAGAAAATGTATAGGAATTTTTTATTTATTTTCAAATTTGATATCACACACCCCCTTATTTTATGAGAATCATTGAATAAACAATGCCTGTGAAATTTTAAGCCAATCCAATAAGTGGAAGTGTCTCCCAGAGGCATTAAAGATCAGTATAATTCAGTAGGATTTGGCGCATATGAAGTCTTTGTCCAAAACTATCACAAAAGGTCAGTTTTCATCAGCTCTGTAAAATATCCATTACAAACTGATGCAAAATCATCTCTCAAAAGCTCCATGGCCTGTCAAATAAACTTCAAGAGATCCAGTCTCAAGCATAAGAGATTTGGAAGAGTTTGGTAGGAGATCAGCTGGATCACACACACATGCACAGGGTGAGAGCTCATGCTGACTCTCTGTGGAATCCAACCTCCCAGCTGAAGTGCACCGTGTATCCTCCCCATCTGATGAGATCCGTGCTTGATATACTGCAACCACAGTCTTTTTCATGAAGAAAGCACAGACATTCAGAGGTCACACACAACAAAGCAGGATGCAGGTATGGACATGAAAATCATATTTTATTTGATATCATACTTAATCATTGAACACTACTAAATTGCTCAATGCTTCAGAATGTTAGTGTGAACTAATTATTATAATAATATTCTTAGTATATAATCACTTATGTTTATTGTAGTAATCTAAAACATTTGCTAACTGTTCTTTCAGAGTTCTACAACTGATTTCAATGAAATCCTGACAAAGTGACGAGCAGCGACAACTTACTTTTTTTTTTTTTTTTTTTTTTGCTGAAAAGTTAACTCCGCGGACTTTCGAGCCAGCCATCGGCCATCTTTGTACTCCTCGTAGAAGCTGTGTGATGACATGCGCAATGTGAGTGTCCAATCAGAATTGATTCACCGTCACATGGTTTTCCAAAATCCAATCATAGGGTAGATTTACCTCACGTGAAAAGCCAAAGATCGTTTTCAGGAGTGATATGTTACTAGTTGGCCCGTTTGAATAGCCCCCGGGTGCTCCAAAGAGTACATACTATTGGGCTCCAATCTGCAATGCGCCCTGCACCATTCCGCACAGCGATCAGTGAAGCAGACGGAGAGCCTCTGATGACAATCTCATGTGCTCAAACAGAGTGTGTAACTATCATGGTTGCTCCACTAGTTTGCATGTGAATATTACTGGATAACTGTTGCTTTCTCTGTGTAAAGCACTGTTTACCATATCAATGGAGCGAGGGGGAGGGCTGCTCCTCAGACTGTAAGGAGTAAGGACTGCAAGTGGGCCAAAGTGTGAATGAAAGCTGCTTTAGGAGCAGCACAGAACACTCCAAAACACAGTAGAAGTAGAAGTTTGTGATGTAACCTTTGTGTAATAGACTCTGTGCAATAACGTCACTGGGTCCCCCCCCCCCCGCCATGTTGGAGGACAAGCAAACACTCCAACATGGCGGACGATGTAGAAAGAAGCGTTGAAGAGAGTGAATATCAAGCTAATTTACGCGCGGAGTATAAAGTTACATACAAAGAAAAGTTGAAAAACACTCAGAAAAAAAGCGCGCACCAAACACATTAAAACACACGCGCCAAACACTCGGGAAAAAAAGCACGCGCCAAACACATTAAGAACACATTAAAAAGCACACGCGCCAAACACTCGGAAAAAAGCGGGCACCAAACACATTGAAAACACATTAAAAAGCACACGCGCCAAACACTCGGAAAAAAGCAGGCACCAAACACATTGAAAACACATTAAAAAGCACACGCGCCAAACACTCTGGGGGAAAAAAAGCACACGCGCCAAACACATTGAAAACACATTAAAAAGCACACGCGCCAAACACTCTGGGGAAAAAAAGCACACGCGCCAAACACATTGAAAACACATTAAAAAGCACACGCGCCAAACACTCTGGGGAAAAAAAGCACACGCGCCAAACACATTGAAAACACATTAAAGCACACGCACACACGCGCCAAACACTCTGGGGGAAAAAAGCACACGCGCCAAACACATTAAAAACACATTAAAGCACACGCACACACGCGCCAAACACTCTGGGGGAAAAAAAGCACACGCGCCAAACACATTAAAAACACATTAAAGCACACGCACACACGCGCCAAACACTCTGGGGGAAAAAAAGCACACGCGCCAAACACATTAAAAACACATTAAAGCACACGCACACACGCGCCGAACACTCGGAAAAAAAGCGCGCACCAAACACATTAAAAACACATTAAAGCACACGCACACACGCGCCGAACACTCGGAAAAAAAGCGCGCACCAAACACATTAAAAACACATTAAAGCACACGCACACACGCGCCGAACACTCGGAAAAAAAGCGCGCACCAAACACATTAAAAACACATTAAAGCACACACGCGCCGAACACTCGGAAAAAAAGGGCGCACCAAACACATTAAAAACACATTAAAGCACACACGCGCCGAACACTCGGAAAAAAAAGGGCGCACCAAACACATTAAAAACACATTAAAGCACACACGCGCCGAACACTCGGAAAAAAAGCGCGCACCAAACATTAAAAACACATTAAAGCACACGCACACACGCGCCGAACACTCGGAAAAAAAGCGCGCACCAAACACATTAAAAACACATTAAAGCACACGCACACACGCGCCGAACACTCGGAAAAAAAGCGCGCACCAAACACATTAAAAACACATTAAAGCACACGCACACACGCGCCGAACACTCGGAAAAAAAGCGCGCACCAAACACATTAAAAACACATTAAAGCACACGCACACGCGCGCCGAACACTCGGAAAAAAAGCGCGCACCAAACACATTAAAAACACATTAAAGCACACGCGCGCCGAACACTCGGAAAAAAAGCGCGCACCAAACACATTAAAAACACATTAAGCACACGCACACGCGCGCCGAACACTCGGAAAAAAAGCGCGCACCAAACACATTAAAAACACATTAAAGCACACGCACACGCGCGCCGAACACTCGGGAAAAAAGCGCGCACCAAACACATTAAAAACACATTAAAGCACACGCACACGCGCGCCGAACACTCGGGGAAAAAAGCGCGCACCAAACACATTAAAAACACATTAAAACACACGCGCCGAACACTCGGAAAAAAAGCGCGCACCAAACACATTAAAAACACATTAAAGCACACGCACACTCGGAAAAAAAGCGCGCACCAAACACATTAAAAACACATTAAAGCACACGCACACACGCGCCGAACACTCGGAAAAAAAGCGCGCACCAAACATTAAAAACACATTAAAGCACACGCACACACGCGCCGAACACTCGGAAAAAAAGCGCGCACCAAACATTAAAAACACATTAAAGCACACGCACACACGCGCCGAGCACTCGGAAAAAAAGCGCGCACCAAACATTAAAACACATTAAAGCACACGCACACACGCGCCGAGCACTCGGAAAAAAAGCGCGCACCAAATACATTAAAAACACATTAAAGCACACGCGCCGAGCACTCGGGGGAAAAAAGCGCGCACCAAACACATTAAAAACGCATTAAAGCACACGCGGCGAGCACTCGGGGGAAAAAAGCGCGCACCAAACACATTAAAAAGCACACGCGCGCCGAACACTCGGGGGGGAAAAAAAGCGGGCACCAAACAAATTGAAAACACATTAAAAAGCGCGGGCACCAAACATTGAAAACACATTAAAAAGCACACGCGCCAAACACTCATGGGAAAAAAAGCGGGCACCAAACACAGTAAAAAGCACACGCGCCAAACACTCATGGGAAAAAAAGCGGGCACCAAACACATTAAAAAGCACACGCGCCAAACACTCATGGGGAAAAAAAGCGGGCACCAAACACATTAAAAAGCACACGCGCCAAACACTCATGGGGAAAAAAAGCGGGCACCAAACACATTAAAAAGCACACGCGCCAAACACTCATGGGGAAAAAAAGCGGGCACCAAACACATTAAAAAGCACACGCGCCAAACACTCATGGGGAAAAAAAGCGGGCACCAAACACATTAAAAAGCACACGCGCCAAACACTCATGGGGAAAAAAAGCGGGCACCAAACACATTAAAAAGCACACGCGCCAAACACTCATGGGGAAAAAAAGCGGGCACCAAACACATTAAAAAGCACACGCGCCAAACACTCATGGGGAAAAAAAGCGGGCACCAAACACATTAAAAAGCACACGCGCCAAACACTCATGGGGGAAAAAAAGCGGGCACCAAACACATTAAAAAGCACACGCGCCAAACACTCATGGGGAAAAAAAAGCGGGCACCAAACACATTGCGTGTGTGCTTTTTAATGTGTTTTCAGTGTGTGTGGTTACTCAACTGCATGTAGATACTATGACAATTTTGCATATTCTAGGATTTATAAGTGAAATAAATACTGTACATAAAACACACTAGTTAAATAGGGAGACTGACCTTTAATGAAATGATCCGAACAGATCCGTAGATTGGCCAAACTGGACTCGGATGTAAGGTCACTTCTAGCTATCCATGCTAGCCAGATTGCTCGCCTCTTTGAAGACAGTTCTCGTGTATTTTCTCCTTGATGCTCGATAATTGCCGGTAACCTGAAGAAACTCTGATTAGTTTCCCTGCTCTTACGATTACTACAGCCATTTATACCACAAAAACTCAGCATTTTATCGCAAATATCTGCAGCAGTTTGCATGTGAATATTACTGGATAACTGTTGCTTTCTCTGTGTAAAGCACTGTTTACCATATCAATGGAGCGAGGGGGAGGGCTGCTCCTCAGACTGTAAGGAGTAAGGACTGCAAGTGGGCCAAAGTGTGAATGAAAGCTGCTTTAGGAGCAGCACAGAACACTCCAAAACACAGTAGAACTAGAAGTTTGTGATGTAACCTTTGTGTAATAGACTCTGTGCAATAACGCCACTGGGTCTCCCCCCCCCCCCCCCCCCCACCATGTTGGAGGACAAGCAAACACTCCAACATGGCGGACGATGTAGAAAGAAGCGTTGAAGAGAGTGAATATCAAGCTAATTTACGCGCGGAGTATAAAGTTACATACAAAGAAAAGTTGAAAAACACTCAGAAAAAAAGCGCGCACCAAACACATTAAAACACACGCGCCAAACACTCGGAAAAAAAGCACGCGCCAAACACATTAAGAACACATTAAAAAGCACACGCGCCAAACACTCGGAAAAAAGCGGGCACCAAACACATTGAAAACACATTAAAAAGCACACGCACCAAACACTCGGAAAAAAGCGGGCACCAAACACATTGAAAACACATTAAAAAGCACACGCGCCAAACACTCGGAAAAAAGCGGGCACCAAACACATTGAAAACACATTAAAAAGCACACGCGCCAAACACTCGGAAAAAAGCGGGCACCAAACACATTGAAAACACATTAAAAAGCACACGCGCCAAACACTCGGAAAAAAGCGGGCACCAAACACATTGAAAACACATTAAAAAGCACACGCGCCAAACACTCGGAAAAAAGCGGGCACCAAACACATTGAAAACACATTAAAAAGCACACGCGCCAAACACTCGGAAAAAAGCGGGCACCAAACACATTGAAAACACATTAAAAAGCACACGCGCCAAACACTCTGGGGAAAAAAGCACACGCGCCAAACACATTAAAAACACATTAAAGCACACGCACACACGCGCCGAACACTCGGAAAAAAAGCGCGCACCAAACACATTAAAAACACATTAAAGCACACGCACACACGCGCCGAACACTCGGAAAAAAAGCGCGCACCAAACACATTAAAGCACACGCACACACGCGCCGAACACTCGGAAAAAAGCGCGCACCAAACACATTAAAGCACACGCACACACGCGCCGAACACTCGGAAAAAAGCGCGCACCAAACACATTAAAAACACATTAAAGCACACGCACACACGCGCCGAACACTCGGAAAAAAAGCGCGCACCAAACACATTAAAAACACATTAAAGCACACGCACACACGCGCCGAACACTCGGAAAAAAGCGAGCACCAAACACATTAAAGCACACGCACACACGCGCCGAGCACTTCAAAAAAAAAAAGCGCGCACCAAACACATTAAAAACACATTAAAGCACACGCGCGCCGAACACTCGGCGAAAAAAGCGCGCAACAAACACATTGAAAACACATTAAAAAGCACACGCGCGCCGATCACTCATGGAAAAAAAGTGGGCACCAAACACAGTAAAAAGCACGCGCGCCAAACACTCATGGGAAAAAAAGCGGCACCAAACACAGTAAAAAGCACACGCGCCAAACATTCATGGGGAAAAAAAGCGGGCACCAAACACATTGCGTGTGTGCTTTTTAATGTGTTTTCAGTGTGTGTGGTTACTCAACTGCATGTAGATACTATGACAATTTTGCATATTCTAGGATTTATAAGTGAAATAAATACTGTACATAAAACACACTAGTTAAATAGGGAGACTGACCTTTAATGAAATGATCCGAACAGATCCGTAGATTGGCCAAACTGGACTCGGATGTAAGGTCACTTCTAGCTATCCGTGCTAGCCAGATTGCTCGCCTCTTTGAAGACAGTTCTTGTGTATTTTCTCCTTGATGCTCGATAATTGCCGGTAACCTGAAGAAACTCTGATTAGTTTCCCTGCTCTTACGATTACTACAGCCATTTATACCACAAAAACTCGGCATTTTATCGCAAATATCTGCAGCTAGCTAGTGTGCGTCTGTAGTGTGCGCGTCTTGTTTGTCCCCCAACAAGGCGGAACAGAAGTTTTGTGACGTCATTTGCACAGGGTCTATAGCAGACAGAAACTGCTTTGAGATGAAGACAACAAAACGCGTAGACCATTTTGTATATTGTTCAAAATGTGCATTTGTGTTTGTTTGAACCTTTTTGTTGTACAGTCTTTCACACAAGACCTCAAATTACCTTTATAAAGTGTCAAAACAGTTGTTTATTATAGTTTGCTGTGTGTTTTGAATAAATGTGTGTGGAAAATTATTTTTCACTTTATTTTTTCCTTGCCTATTTTTAAATGTAAACCTTTATTAAACTTATAAAACACAACAAAAGCATATATATTATGAAAGCACAGGTTCAGGCACAGGTTGTACTGGGAAAAAAGGCATAAAACTTGATTCTGGGATGCAGGGAGAGCTGTTAACAGCAATAATAAAACATTTATGCCAAGCAAGCATTCAGATTCAAGCATTTATTGTCATTGCCACAAGAACAACGAAATTATATCTGGAGCATCCACATGCGTAGTTAAAAAGAGCAACCAGTGCAATAAATAACCCCTAAATACCCCATGTAACATTTATAACATCTGTACAGTGACATTTGACAGCTATAAAAAAACAAGATATCGAAAAAATGCATTAAAGAGTAAGAGCAGACCAAATAAATATAAAACGGTGCCACTGTGCAGCAATGCAGAAACCAGTTCAATACTATTAATTGATGGCTATAATCCATGGAAGGAGGGACATAGGGGGAAGAGGGCAATTTCCAAATAAATAAATAAATAACAATATGCAGCAATGCAAAACCAGTTCAGTGCTACTACATTTGATTAAGAACTGTTCACTGTGTTCACTAATCTGACATCTTGAGGATACAGGCTATTGGCCATTGTTCTGGCCTTTACGGCCCTATATCTTCTCCCTGAAGGCAACAGATGGAAAAAGTGATAAGCAGGATGGTGCTGATCTCGCAGGATATTACGCACTCTATTAAGACAGCGAGTGGGATAGATAGTGTTAATCTCTGGGAGAGTCGTCCCAGTGATTCTCCCTGCTATTTTCACCACCTGCTGAAGTGCCTGCTGATCAGCCTTAGTGCAGCTGGAGAACCACACTAACAACCCATATGTCAGCACACTACTGATGGCACAGTTATAAAAGTTCACCATCAGGCATCTAGGGATACGGGCACTCCTCAGCTTCCTCAGATAATAGAGGCATTGTTGGGCCTTTCCCACAACTGAGGCAATGTGAATGCCCCAGGACAGGTCCTCCGTCACTGTCACACCCAAGAACTTAAAACTGCTAACCCTCTCCACAGCATCAGTGCCAATGAAGAGAGGTTGATGGTCATTATGCCCCTTTTTACGAAAATCCATAACTATTTCTTTAGTCTTTTTGGTGTTTAGCGCTAAATTGTTGTCCTGGCACCAAGACACCAAATGTTGCACCTCAGACCTGTAGTGTGTCTCATTGTCATTGGTGATAAGTCCGAGCACCGTGGTGTCATTGGCAAATTTGACAATGAGATTGAACGGGGAGGTGACACAGCAGTCATGGGTAAACAGAGTATAGAGCAGGGGACTCAAAACACATCCTTGAGGGACCCCAGTGTTAATAACAAGGGTAGAGGAGATGTTTTTCCCCACTCTAACACTCTGTGTGCGATTAGTTAAAAAGTCCACAATTCAATTGCACAGGATGGAATTGAGACCCAGCTGATGGAGTTTGTCCGCAGTTCAAATGGCCGGATAGTATTAAAGGCCGAACTGTAGTCCACAAAGAGGAGCCGTGCATAGCTGTTCCTATGCTCCAGGTGCTCCAATAATGTGTGCAGAACCATAGCAATGGCATCCTCAGTTGAGCAGTTCTCTCTGTAAGCAAATTGGTATGGATCCATTAACGGTGATATTGCAGCTTTAATGTATTTGATAACCAGTCTCTCCAGACATTTGGCAGGAATGGATGTAAGTGCCACAGGTCTGTAATCATTGAGACCTGTGACATTAGACTGCTTCGGAAGGGGAACAATTATAGCTGTCTTGAAGCAAGCTGGGACCAGAGCGCAGGACAGCGAGAGGTGAAAACGTCTGCCAACTCTGCAGCACAGTCTTTAAGTACCCGGCCCAGCACTCCGTCCAGTCCGGCTGCTTTCCTGATGTTAATGCCTTGGAAGATACGTCTCACCTCATGTGTGCTCAGGACAGGAGTAAGATCTGTAATGGGGAGAGGGGGCAGGGCAGGGCAGGGCCGGGCCGGGCCATTGTTATCCCTATCAAAACGGGCATAAAAGAGGTTTAAATCCTCCGCCAAGGTGGAACAGTCAGCAGAGGGTAATGATGGTTCCCTCTTACTCGTATAGTCCGTGATGGCCTTGATGCCCTCCCAGATCTGCCTTGTATCAGTAGTGGTATCAAATCTGGCTTTGATGCGCCTCTTGTATTGTCATTTGGTAGGCTTAATACCTCTCCTCAGCTCAGCCCTGGCAACCCTATACGCCTCCTGATCCCCAGAATTGAAGGCCATATTCCTTTCTCGAATAAGATGTACTCCGCATGTCATCCAAGGTGGTGTGTTAGGAAATACCCGGTGTTGTCTCCAGAATGTGACATGATCCACACAGAAGCAGATATAATCCATTACAGTGGAGGTGTACTTATCCAGTGCACCACGATTGTCAGTACCCTGTTCCCTGAATACATCCCACTCTGTGCGTTGGAAACAATCTTGGAGCATAGGAATTGCATCCTCTGGCCATATTCTCACATTTCTAACTGTAGTCCCCATGCTCTTGATCCTTGATGTGTACCGTGAGTGTAGCAGGAGAGAAAGATGTGAGGAAAAACCTGGGCTCTATATGCATCTGCTACATTGGTATACACCTGATCCAAAATTCTATCTCCTCTAGTAGTACACTTCACATTTCGATGGAATTTGTGAAGAACTGATTTCAAGTCTGCGTGAAATCCACAGCTGCGATAAAAACACAGTCTGGATGTGCTGCTAGACTGTTATTAATACTACTGCTCACTTGTGCTAGTGCTAGCTTAACGTTAGCGTCCGGTGGAACGTAAACAGCAGTAAACTGACACGGGAGATAGAATGGCTGACACTTTAACAGCAACAGTTCTGCATCTGGGCTACACAGCTTATCCGATACCGTAACATTAGTGCACCATGAGTTGTTGATATAAATGCATAGTCCTCTGGGATAAGGGGACATGCCCCCCCCCCCCACCTTTTCAACCAGGGGGGACAGAATATGGTATTTCCCCCCCACCTTCTTACATATATGTGTGTACTTGAAACATGCTATGTCAGTCTTATGTGCAAACCATGTCAGAATAGTCTTTGTTTCTGCAAGTTTGTATTTTTAGCAGCATTGACTTGTTTCCAACACCTGTTTCTTGTCACATTCTGAATTTTCTGGGACTGCATTTGCCCAGATTTGAAACCAAAAATAGTTGCCTCTAGGGACTAGTGTCTATACATAAGTATCAATGGACCATATGCTAATTGACTAAATTCTGAGAGTTAGAAAAGGAAATCAGAAAAGCTATCTGGGACCTCAGAAAGCCCATCTGCAATTATTGCTTGATCTCCAAAATCAGTCTATGCAAGTGAAATTATGTTCAGTATGAGTGTTGTCATTAGTGCCACTTCGAAAATTAAATTCATGATAAGTAATTTATCCTAAACTTATGATCTGTTGTTTTCTCAAACTTATGCAAAAACAAATCTTGAGGAAAAAAATACAGTATGTGAGAGTTAATAATTATTAAGAGCCTGTTCTTTCATATTTATGAATACATTTTACCACATTGCAGTTGTTTTTTTAATGAAAACTCAACCTATCATTCTTTTTGAGTTCTACACATGTGGTGATACCTTATTTACACCAAGATGTTAATAAAATCAATGCTGGCTATTCTCAGAATAAAGTACTTATATCCACAGTTTCATATTGCATAAGTCAAATGGTGTCCACTTTATGGTCTTCTCAAAACATTAAAATTGCTGTTCTGGATGCTCAGAATGCATCTGAGCTTATCTAGAAACCGTTGGCTTCTGGGGGACTAAAGCGGCCCCCAGACCCCCGGCCTATAGGCTTTGGCCCTGCAGGCCTCGCACTTTGTCCCCCACAATTTCTAGTTCTAAATTGCGCCCTTGCAGGTGAGTGAACTGTCCAAAAAAAGCCCTCGGACCCCAGAGGGTTAAATGGAAATATTGTTTAAGTTTGAAGAAAAGTTTAAGTGGAACATATAATCGCTGTAATACTTGTGTAAAAGTATTAACAAAAATGTATCTGTTTGTAGAAAGTGATATAATGAAATCAATAAATGTTCACCATATTTTGGTTCTGATGCATTTTGTTCTTGATTATATTGACCAAAGGTTAAATTCAGTCAAATTGGAAAGTATAGAAATCTTTATGTAGTGTAATGACACTGGCGTTATTCTGGGCGAGACTCGCTGAAATTTCTAATTTTGCAAAAAACAGTGGGGCCTTGGGAGACCACTTAGACATGATGGATTTTCATGAAATTTTAACATATTTTCTTCATCATTTCTCCTAAAATGAAGGGGTGTGTGACTTGAAATTCAAAAAAAAAATTTTTTGGCCACCCTAGTGGCCAGGTAGGGGTGAAAATGTGTATGACCCTCCAACCTGTTTGTTTCCCATCAAGAACTCACACTGAACAAAAATATAAATGCAACACTTTTGTTTTTGCTCCCATTTTTCATGAGCTGAATTTTCACAAAAGACTTGTTTCTCTCAAATATTGTTGACAGATCTGTGTGTGAGCACTTCTCCTTTGCCAAGATATTCCATCCCACCTCACAGGTGTCACATATCAAGATGCTGATTAGACAGCATGATTACTTCACAGGTGTGCCTCTGGCTGGCCACAATAAAAGGCCAGTCTGTGCAGTTTCATCACACAGCATGTCACAGGTTTTGAGGGAGCGTGCAGTTGGCCTGCTGACTCCAGGAATGTCCACCAGAGCTGTTGCCCATGAATTGAATGTTTGTTTCTCCAGCATAAGATGTCTCCAAAGGTCTTTCAGAGAATTTGGCAGTACATCCAGCACTCACAACCACAGACCACGTGTAACCACACCAGCCCAGTACCTCCACACCCAGCATGTTCACCTCCACAATGGTCTGAGACCAGCCACCCAGACAGCTGCTGCAACAATCGGTTTGCAGAAACAAAGAATTTCTGCATAAACTGTCACAAACCGTCTCAGGGAAGCTCATCTGCTGCTCGTCGTCCTCATCGGGGACTCGACCTGACTGCATTTCGTTGCCGTAACCGACTTGAGTGAGCAAATGCTCACATTTCAATGGTGTCTGGCTGCTGGTCAGCTCTATATGGAGATGTGTTATACTGTGAGGCAAATGAGCCTCACAGCACAACACGGAGTCCCAAACGGCGGACTCTGGCGAGGGCGGTCGCATCTCCTCCTCTCTCCTGTATCTCTGCTCCAACCTTCAAAGTCCCTACTTCACTGGATTGTGAATTTTTCAAACTATATTGGATTAACCATGGAATTGATCAGCTGGTCTCTGAACACTATTGACACCATTTTTTAACAAGGAAATCAGGGCCGGGGGTCCCTGCGTGCCCAGATGGAACCTACCCTGCGGGTTCTTGATGCCTGGGAGACTTGGTGTTTCACATGCTTTATGCCATTCTCTGTGGAGGACGTCAAAGATTTATTTATATTTGGTTTTATTGTAGGAGGGCTGGTAATGCAAATGTGTTTTTGCTGCTCAACCATAAACATGGCAGACTTATCAGCCTCTGAAGGACAAAATACCCTGTTGTTTTCCTCCAGAAGAATTTTTACGGCCTTGGTGAACCATTCGGCTGCCTTCTTTCTTATCTTCTGCAACTCCAGCACACACACAGAGACTGATACACATGCTGCCACTCCCTTCCCCCTCCGGGGTGCAGCGCAGCTTTAGCTGCAGCAGCTTTCCCCCCCAAGCTGGCTGCATGACCACATGTTGCTGCCCCTCCACACACACACACACACACACACACACACACACACACACACACACACACACACACACATCGCCTCAGTTCAGATGACGGACTGTTTCAAAGTTTTGTGCACGTCAAATGTATATGTGTTGTCTTTAATTCTGATGTGTGCCATTATTACGGTAAACAAGTAATAATTGTGGATTAATTGCTGTATCTTGTCTGTGGTAATTGGAGTGTGGACGTAATTTCATTTTTGTTGCACTCGTGTAATGACAATAAATCTCATCTATCTATCTAAATGGTGGTCACACCAGATACTGACTGGTTTTCTGACACCCCCCAATAAAGCTTTTTATTATGGCCAGCCTGAGGCACACCTGTGCAATAATCATGGTGTCTAATCAGCATCTTGATATGTGACACTGTGAGGTGGGATGGATTATCTCAGCAAAGAAGTGCTCATTAGCACAGATTTATACAGATTTGTCAACAATATTTGAGAGAAATACGTCTTTTGTGTATATAGAAAATGTTTTAGATCTTTGAGTTCAGCTCCTGAAAAATGGGAGCAAAAACAAAAGTGTTGCATCTATATTTTTGTTCTGTGTACCTTCCTCTTAAATGTTGAGTCTTTAGACAGTTTGGGTTTTTTTTTTTTTTTTGTTAATATTTTTGGAATAAGTCCCACCTCCTCCACTTGTTTAAGGATGGTTAAACTGTACTGTTGAACCTCAGCAGTGGTATTGTCTTTCTGCCTGCTAGCTCGTGTTCACTGCTGCGGTTGGATTATTATTTCCGGCCCAGGATTGTGGTTCTCATTTTTCCAGGTTTGGCTCTGGCCTTCCATGACGGGAGCATCCAGATCCTCCATCGTCTGTCTCTTCACACCATGGGAGTTTTTTATGGCTCCTTGTCTTCCGGCCAGCGAGCGGGTGATGAATCAGCTGTCAAACGCCAACGAGCCGGTGGCCCTGCCATCCATTTCAAAGCCCTACAGTTCTCATGGACATCATTGGCCCTGGCAGGAGTGGACAATCATGGCAAGGTCAGACCCACCACTCTGCTGCCAGCCAGTCGACCACCTCGTTACGTTTGTCGTCAGCTGCAGTTATTTTTGGGGGTATGAAACTTTTTTCTCCACAGCTCCACATGCTGCGGGTGTCGCCCTCCATGGGTCAGATGCTGGACATGAACACCACACTGCGCCACCTCCTGTTCCTGCTGGAGTACTGCATGGTGACAGGATATGACTGGTGGGACGTCTTACTCCATGTCCAGCCCACCATGGTCCACAACCTGGTGGAGAAGCTGCACGAGGAGTACATGAGGCAGAACCAGGCACTGCAGCAGGTCCGCCAGAACATGTGCAAGTGCAGAACAGCAAACTCTGGCACAACATTTTATTTGGACATAGCTTCTTTGTGGCAGACTGTCCCACAATGCACCTCTGTTGTTGTTGGTCCTCCCTGTGTGTGTGTGTGTGTGTGTGTGTGTGTGTGTGTGTGTGTGTGTGTGTGTGTGTGTGTGTGTGTGTGTGTGTGTGTGTGTGTGTGTGTGTGTGTGTGTGGTAGGTTCTGGCCACTCGCATCGTGGCAGTGAAGGCCTCACTGTGCAAACTGTCCTCGGCGACCGCGGCTCGAGCCTGCGACTTCCACGCCAAACTGCTGCTGATCGCAATCAGCTCCACTTTAAAGTCACTGCTGAGGCCGCATGTCCTCAACACCCCGGACAAGAGTCCTGGAGACCGGCTGACTGAGATCTGTGCCAAAAACAGCGACACGGGTGAGAAGAACTGATGGCTTCTACCAAAAACAAAACAAAAAAACGCAGATGATTTATAAATAATAGCTAGAACTTTATTAGTCTCTTGGGCCCTCAGGGTCCCTCACGGAAACAAATATTCCATCTGCAGCACAGCACCAATAAGAACAATAAAAGTAAAAAAAAAAAAACTAAAACAATACATATTGAATAAACCAAAAGATTGCACTAATAACAGAGCATTATGCCGCATGCCCCGTCCTCACCACCCTCTCTCCTCCTGCTGCTACTCCTTCTCTCCCCGAGGTCAGAATTGTCCAGCTTGATGGCTCGGGGATCAAAGGAGTTCTTGGCTCTGCTGGTCCTACTCCTGGGGACGAGCATCCGGCCACTGAGCAGGCTTCTCTGTTTTCTGATGGCAGTATGCAGAGGCTGACTGGCGGGATCCGTGAGGGCCAGTAGTTTTTTCACTTATCTCTTCTCTGCAACTGTCACCAGAGAGAGTGCAGCAGACAGTGGTGGGCACAGCTAACCAAAAAGTTAGTTTCAATATCCGCTAATCAGCTAACTGAAAAGTTATCTGTTATAACGCTAAACCGATAAACCACCAAAAAATTTATCGGACGCTACCGCTAACCGATAGATTTCATAGATTTCAGTATTCTCTCCCATGCACTCTCAGCTACTAACAAGCCGATTTTGAGTTTAGACACCACCAACGCTTCTGATAGAATCAAAAGTGATCACAAACCCAAACACAGCCAACGAGTCAGCGCTTTTGTCTTTGTGCATTCTGCCCACTGCTGTAGGGAAGCGTCATTTACCTTGACAGCATACAGCAGTCAGGCTGTGAGGCAGAAATCTTGAAAAGGAAACCAGGTTTGACTTATGGTTTTGATTTATAAATCAAATTAATCCGGATAGAATAACTACATTAATGTCAAGTGAAAATATACCACATATCTGTTAAATATACCACATATCTGTTAATTTTAAATAATGCACTAATTCTGAAGATTTGAACATTAACACACACACATATAGCCCAAAGGGATTATGGGTAAGTTGTGATTCGACAACTGGGTTCAAAATGCAAAGAACACTGCCATCTACTGGGGCCCATTTATATCACATGGCTGTCGACTTGAATCAGAACTTAAACAGACTTTTCGGTTTTACAAATGCCTTTTTTTTTTTTTTTTTTTACAATGAAAAAATTACATATTTTACAAAACCCATTTATTTTTAAACACCAACACTCACGTTACTTTGACTTGTGTTGGTTTTACATAGAATGAATTAGTCAACCAATCAGTCTGAGCGGAGGCTGAGTTTACCCATAATATCTGTGTGTTAATGTTCAAATCTTCAGAATTAGTGCATTATTTTAAAATTAACATATGTGGTATATTTTCACTTTGTACATTTTAAGAGTTTGCATTAATGTAGTTATTCTATCCGGATTAATTTGATTTATAAATCAAAACCATAATTCAAACCTGCTTTCCTTTTCAAGACGTCTGTCTCACGGCAGGACTGCTGTATGCTGTCAAGGGTAATGACTTTTTTTTTTTTTTTTGTGGCAGCCTGGTGACCAGACCCCTTCTGCTGGGGGAACGTTGAGCTCAGCTCCTATCAGCTACCTCACTGCTACAAAATACACAGCAGACAGGAGCCAACAGGGTTTATAAATGTTTTTCACCATTACCAACTATGTAAAAAAAAATGTTAGCGGTCTAAAAGTTACCGGAACTAAATTTATCGGAAGCTAATTGGTCTGCTGATGGTTTTTGAAGTTAGCCAAAAAGCTATTCCGCTAACAAAAAGTTAGCTTTGATAATTAATTAGTGGTTAGTGGATTAGTGGAACTGTGCTCACCACTGGCAGCAGATAAGAGAATATTTAGATTGGAATCCTGCAAATGGTGATACAAGCATCAAATATGGCACAAATACTCCATAGACATTCCTCTTTTGAAAAATTGAAAGATGCTCCAAAGATAATTGAAAGCTACACCACATTTTTCAATTTTGACCCCTGTGTAATTCTTCTACTGACCCCTACCTGGCTGCCTATTGAAAATTCAAGTGGCCAGTCAGTTATTTTAAAAGAGGAATGTCTAAGAAGTATTTGTCCTGAATGTGGTGCTTGTATCACCATTTGAATGATTGCTTCAGTTATCTGCTGCACTAAGATTCCACCTTCATGCCAACCACAGCGCTGGCACGCCTGATCAGTTCATCCAGCCTGGGGGAGTCCTTTTTGGATTTCCCCCACCCCCATCCCCCAAGCACACCACGGTGTAAAAGAGGCCGCTGGCAACCACAGACTGGTGGATCATCCTCAGGAGTTTCCTGCAGATGTTGTAAGAGCTCAGCCTCCTCAGGAAGGACAGTCTGCTCTGGTCCTTCTCCTAATAAAGTGACTAATGATGTTTGTGGAGTAAATTGTTTTAATGATCACATGGTTTATGTGGAACCTCAGTTCAAATGACACCAAAGACTCTGACTTAAAAAAAAAAAACAACAACAAAAAAAAAACAGTGTAATGAGAAATGGATTCAGACTATGAAACTGGGACGTTCTCAGGAACCCGTCCACACCGTCTCCTCAGAGCCTGATGAGTCCGTTATCATCGATTGTCTTTTCTCAGATATTGATAAAGTGATGATCAACCTGAAGACGGAGGAGTTTGTGTTGGATGGACCACCGTTACAGTCACTGCAGCAGCTCATCCAGTGGGTGGGAGACTTTGTCCTCTACCTCCTGGCCAACCTGCCAAACCAGGTCAGACCACCACGAACCTACTGAGTGCTTCTGTTCTTTCACAGCATTAATGGAGTGTTTAATTTGTGCTGCAGAGTTCCATGGTACGCCCTGGTTTTGGTTTCATGAGGGATGGCGCCTCTCTGGGGATGCTCAGGGAGATGCTGGTGATGATCCGGATCTGGGGTCTGCTGAAGCCTGGCTGTCTGCCCACCTTCACCGCCACGTCCGACAACCAGGACAGCATGCAGCTGCTCTTCAGACTGCTCACCAAGCTGTGGCTCTGCTGTAAGACACAGACTTTCAGACAGGAAGTCCACCTCACTCACTGCTCCTCAGCTCTTCTAATGTCCACAGGACACTGGAAGAAGCTTGGTTCTAGTCTTTCCATCGTCTGACTGGATCCCTGTCTTCTTTACCTTCATTTTAACCTCTTAGCTCTACTGCTGGTTTTGTCTGTGTGACACAGTCTGTCTGTCTTTCACACCGGGCGCGATCAGACGCTACAAATTTGCGGGGGTCGCATGGCGATGGATGCATCTCCTTCACCCGGTGTGTCGCTCTGCTTTTGCTGTGAAAATTTGCCCCGGTGCGTCATCAAATAGGAGGCGCTTCCATTCCGCTCACTGGCTCCAGTTGTCAGTCAAGTTAACATGATGGATCTTGATCACACGGAGCGAGTTGTTGTGGAAAGCTGACAAACGTCATGAGATGTTCCCAATTCAGGGAGTATCATTATTTGCTGCAGGAGCTGCGTCTGGATGACGGCCACTTTCAGCGGTCCTTCCACCTCTGCAGGACCCAGTTTGAGGACCTCCTGTCCCGTTCACGCGCGCACATGTAAACAATTAATAAAAAAAAAAAAAAAAGAAACTCTGCTGCAGGGCTGCAGCTCGCTCTTCCCCCAAAAACTCTTTCATAATTGTTTAGAAACCAGTCACCATTTGCTTTATTATACATCTGTGTAGTTAATAAGTAAAATAATCTCCTTTATATCTCTTTTATATTGAGAAACCTGATTTACTGTTTATATTTGAAATGCCATAAACAAATTTAAATGTCTGAAACACCAACAGGCTGAATACTTTAACGAGCCACTGTAGCACATCTCTGTTCAGTGAAGACTTCTTTTAACATGACGTCTAAAACTGGTCTGTTTCCTGTCTGTCTGTCTGTCTCTCTGCCCTCCTGACTGTCTGTCTGTCTGTCTCTCTGCCTGTCTGCCTGTCTCTGTGTTTTTATTGGTGGTGGTTAGTCTAGTGTTCTGGAACTGACGTTCGTTCACACACTCACTCACCTGAACAAAGTTTGTTGAAACATCATCAGTAGGACTCAAAGTGAGGTTTGACCTCATGTCAGATTCTTGACTTTGGGAAGAGTTTTAACACTGAACCTTTCTGACTGTGGTTGTCCCAGCTCGGGACGACGGCCCTCCTCAGGATCCCGATGACAGTCTGGTGGACGAGTGCTGCTTGCTGCCCAGTCAGCTGCTGGTTCCCAGCATGGACTGGCTTCCTGTCAACGACGGCATCATCGTCAGGCTGCAGGGCAAACATCCTCTCAGGCTGCAGTTTGGTAAGGCCTCGTCCCTGCCTGGAGCCGGCGCCACGGGACCGCTGGAGGTCTTCACCAGGTAACTACACCCAGACCTGCTCTGACCGGGTCACCACATCTGGAGCCGCTGTCTGCCTCACAGAGGGTGATCCGAGTACATTTGATCTGGTGTTCCAGCTGGGTGTGACACTATGTCTCTTTATGACATCATCAGCCTAAATACTGGTCACTTATCGTGCAGCTGCCTGACATCATATGATGAGTCATGTCCACGCGTACATACACCACACCACACAGCCACCTCAGGCACACGACTGCTCCGCCTCCGCCTCTCTGGCAGCTGCAGCCAGATCCAGACTGAGTTTGGCACTAGTTTTACACCGATGCTCTTCCTGATGCAGCTCCTGTTCTCCATGAGAATGTAGCCAGTCTGTGGTTGTCCCAGGTGCTCTTCCAGTCAGGACTCAGCCTGAGTGTCTTCTGAATGGGATCAGTTGCACTCAGAGCAGCCCGGGTCTGTGTCGGGGGGGGAGTTGCACCTGTTGAGTTTGTAGTTTCTATTTCCAGACTTTGCAGGGTCGCGGGACCTTTTCAACAGCACGGCTTCTTTGTTCATTGTCCTAGTGTGTGTGTTCGTAGGAGTCCAAGTGCTCAGAAGATGGACAACCTGCGCTGTGTCCACATGGGAGTCTGTCCAACTGAGGAGAGCAAAGCCTGCACCAGGTGTGTCCGCCGGAAGTGATGTCACAGCCTGCTGCTGAGTGTGTTCTTTCTAACATGAACCTCTGGGCCTCACAGATTTTACTTTAAGATCAATGTGGTGAATGTGTTAATATTTAAAATGAGTCATGTGACTATAGATACGGTTATGAGGTTTTTTTTTTTTTTGACCTTGTGAAGCTTCTCGCTGTAGTTTCCTGTTTACAGATGTCGCACTCGCCTTTATAACGGTAGTTGCCATGTTCACATGAAATGCACAAAATACGCTGTTTTGTTGCAGAAACTCACCTCCAGCTCACACACAAAGCTGCATTTCCTGGAATTCATGATGCACACAAATTAAACAGGTTTCACTGTGAGAAAACAAATATGGAAACCCAGGACAGCGGCACCTTGGGGAGTAAAAGTACAAATGCTCATGTTGAGACGTGCTGCTTTGGTTTCGCTAGCTGGTAACTTGGTGGTCGTGGTTGTGATGTCACAGGTGCGGCTGCGTGACGATGCTTCGCTCCCCCAACAAGACCAACGCCATGAAGCAGTGGGAGCAGCGCTGGATCAAGAACTGTCTGTGTGGAGGTCTGTGGAGGAGGATCCCTCAGAGCGTCAGCTGACCCTGTGCCGCGCGGATGCCTGACCGCAGCATCGGTCTCAAATCACACCCATCTGGATCCGGATCCACCAGGAATTCCTTCTGACCTTCAGGATTTAAAAAATAACTAATTATAGAAATAAAGTGAAGCTTTGGACTAAAGAAAAGACAGAACACTGAGCTGAGTTTGGGGGCAAAGGTCAACATGGACTGAAGTCACTGACACGTATGTGTCATGTGATAGATGTTTGAGCAAACTTGAAGCTTTTTCATTCTGAGATCTTTGAGCTGAGCTGAAACCTTTAAAAGAAAGAAGAAAAAAAAACAAACACAATTATTTTTACAATGTCTGTTTTTGTTTTTTTTTACAATGTAACTTTGGT
Source organism: Thalassophryne amazonica (assembly GCF_902500255.1). Classification (NCBI taxonomy): domain Eukaryota; kingdom Metazoa; phylum Chordata; class Actinopteri; order Batrachoidiformes; family Batrachoididae; genus Thalassophryne; species Thalassophryne amazonica. The sequence goes on along the minus strand of NC_047112.1, from coordinate 2,303,022 downwards.
TTGTTCAACAAACATCACATTAAATCAGAAAATAACAAAAAAACGTCTTTCTTCATATTTGCTGTGTTTATGAACAGCCACTGGCCACTTTATTAGGTACACCTGTTTCTAATCACCTGATCTCTGATTAGTCAGTCACGTGGTGATGATCTGCTAACGTGAAGAAAGGTGATTTCAGACCTGGACTCCAGGAACGCTCAGAAGAAGCAGCGTTCAGCGGCTCTCTGGGCTGAAACACTTTCACGAGGGCAGAGCTCAGACGGGTTCCTGCTGATAGAAAAGAACCCGGGACTTGAACACTGCTCCTTCCAACCAGAACCCACACGACATCAGAACCAAGACTGCACCTGGTACCACTTCCTGTCAGCTCAGGAGTGAGAGCCTAAATATGAGCAATGCGGCTGCATATTATGGTGGACGAGACGTGTGCTGTCTGACCTGAGGGGGGCGCTCATTCACACCCATGTTGCTGTGAGACACCACATCCAGTACACTGCAAAACTGTCCTGGATGCCAACCACTAAGGCAAACAACCAGTACAGCCCCACCTCTTCGAAGTAACCATCTACCTGTTGCAGCCAGGTGAAATTATGGACGTGTCTTTGTCCAGGTGAGACGTGGGTCCTCAGACACCTGTGTCCTGGATCATGTCCAGAGAAACTCACCGCATGGACTAAATGTGGTATCTGTTGTTCCTCATCTGAGTCTCACTAAGTAACCCTTTTTTGGGGGGGATGGGGCACATTCCAGCAGGACCCAAAGATCCTCCACAGAGACCTGGGACCAAAGACATCCATTCCTCACCTCAAGTTACATCTCGACACTTTCCAGATGTTTCTTGATTTCAAAGTCCAAGGAACCACAAATGTGAATGAAGGTTGTTCTTGACAGTTTGGACACTTTGACCACAAACTGAACCACTTCTGAAGGTTGAGTCCACAAAGTCAGCAGAAGCCCAGATATTCATGTTGATCCAGGACAATCACAAACCCAGGTACAGTGACTGCTCACGCAGTCTACATGAAATCATTCATCCCAATTCCTGACTGAAAAGCTTTAAAAACAAAAGTCACACGGACAGATTTCTAAGATGATGCCCAGAAACCATTTTGTCAAGTGTTCTGGACAACAATAACACAAAGGTAAATTCTAGCTGGGTCTTTGCTCCAGAGACACCTGGGAAGATCTTGTGGAGTCATGAGGTTCCTGGACAGAGGTCTTCTGGAGAACAGGTCCAGGTGATGAGCAGCAGACAGATGGAGACTTTCACGATGGACCTGCCAACCAGGATCCAGGGTGGTTTCATCAACATCAGTGCTTTCTGCCACCTAACCTGGTACTGAAGAAATCCCAGCTTTAGGACGGCTCCAAAAAGAACCACAAATGAACATAAGGGTTCTGCAGTACAAAGTCTGGACTCTGAGCCTGAACTCAGCACTGTGGGAACAGTTACAGTGCGCCGTGCCTCACTATTCCAAAGGCATTGGGCTCCTGACCCGCAGTCCTCTGTACATTACATCACTGTGCTGAGACCCCACATCCTGCCACGGTTCCAGGTGTGTCCATCTGCTTGGTTCCAGTCCACCAGCTCTAAATGGGTTCTGGGTTTGGCTGGTTCCTCTGATTTATGCTCCAGTATCGACCCGACGTGCCTATATTGGACTCAGATTCCAGTCCATTACACTTCAGATGGTTCTGAGTGAATCTGCAGAGACAGAAGCAGGACCAGAACCCAACCAGGGCTTGGCTGAGAGGAAACCCTGTAGGTGTGACTGTGCTGCACAGCTGGTCCACCCAACACCAGACCATAAACTAGACGTGTGAAGGACCTGGAAAGCTGTGCAGTTCCAACACCAGAACCATGGTTCTGTAAAGTTCTGTTGGCCTGATCAGTCTGAGGTTGTTGGAAGACAGAACCGGGCTCCCTGGGACCGAAACCGGGACCCAGCCTGTGGCCCATGTGTTTCCCGACCCATCCTGGTTTGGGGTCGATTGAGTTGTGCTGAGAACCAGGTGAAATATCACCTCAGCGCCTGCGGGGGGCGTCAGCCGCCTCCAGTGCGCTGGAGCCGCTCGTGCACGAGCGCACACACACGTGCAGGGAGTCAGAAAACCGATTTCTTTGCAGCCCGGACCCGGACTGACAGAACCACCGCATTCCGGTTCCGTTACACAGTTCAGTTCTTTTGCTACACACGTGAGACCGGAACCGGTAAACCAACAGGAACCGAACGGATCGATCCGCTTGGACCAGGTGAGACGTCGGTCCGATTCCGCTGTGAGTCACTGCGGGTCGATGTGATCCGCATCGACTTCGGATCAGCACACTGCGGTACCGGTGAGGTCCAGTGACTGCAGTCCAACAGGCAGAACCAACCAGCACCGACATTTACCTGTCAGCGGCCACAGTCTTACTGTGTGTTACTGTGTGTGTGTGTTACTGTGTGTGTGTGTTACTGTCTGTTACTGTGTCTGTTACTGTCTGTTACTGTGTGTTACTGTGTGCCACTGTGTCTGTTACTGTCTGTTACTGTGTGCCACTGTCTGTTACTGTCTGTTACTGTGTGCCACTGTCTGTTACTGTCTGTTACTGTGTGTGTCTGTTACTGTGTGTTACTGTGTGTTACTGTGTGTGTGTGTTACTGTGTGCCACTGTGTCTGTTACTGTCTGTTACTGTGTGTGTGTGTTACTGTGTGCCACTGTGTCTGTTACTGTGTGTTACTGTGTGTGTGTGTTACTGTGTGCCACTGTGTCTGTTACTGTCTGTTACTGTGTGTTACTGTGTGTGTGTGTTACTGTGTGCCACTGTGTCTGTTACTGTCTGTTACTGTGTGTGTGTGTTACTGTGTGCCACTGTGTCTGTTACTGTCTGTTACTGTGTGCCACTGTGTCTGTTACTGTCTGTTACTGTGTGTGTCTGTTACTGTCTGTTACTGTGTTACTGTCTGTTACTGTGTGTTACTGTGTGTGTGTTACTGTGTGCCACTGTGTCTGTTACTGTCTGTTACTGTGTGTTACTGTGTGTTACTGTGTGTGTGTTACTGTGTGCCACTGTGTCTGTTACTGTCTGTTACTGTGTGTGTCTGTTACTGTCTGTTACTGTGTGTTACTGTCTGTTACTGTGTGTTACTGTGTGTGTGTGTTACTGTGTGCCACTGTGTCTGTTACTGTCTGTTACTGTGTGCCACTGTGTCTGTTACTGTCTGTTACTGTGTGTGTGTGTGTGTTACTGTGTGCCACTGTGTCTGTTACTGTCTGTTACTGTGTGTTACTGTGTGTGTGTGTTACTGTGTGCCACTGTGTCTGTTACTGTCTGTTACTGTGTGTGTCTGTTACTGTGTGTTACTGTGTGTTACTGTCTGTGTGTGTTACTGTGTGCCACTGTGTCTGTTACTCTGTTACTGTGTGCCACTGTGTCTGTTACTGTCTGTTACTGTGTGTTACTGTCTGTTACTGTGTGTTACTGTCTGTTACTGTGTGTTAGTCTGTTACTGTGTGTTACTGTGTGTTACTGTGTGTTACTGTGTGTTACTGTGTGCCACTGTGTCTGTTACTGTGTGTGTCTGTTACTGTGTGTTACTGTCTGTTACTGTGTGTGTGTGTTACTGTGTGCCACTGTCTGTTACTGTGTGCCACTGTGTCTGTTACTGTGTGTGTGTGTTACTGTCTGTTACTGTGTGTGTGTTACTGTGTGCCACTGTCTGTTACTGTGTGTTACTGTCTGTTACTGTGTGTGTCTGTTACTGTGTGTTACTGTCTGTTACTGTGTGTGTCTGTTACTGTGTGCCACTGTGTCTGTTACTGTGTGTTACTGTGTGTGTCTGTTACTGTGTGTTACTGTGTGTGTCTGTTACTGTGTGCCACTGTGTCTGTTACTGTGTGTTACTGTGTGTGTCTGTTACTGTGTGTTACTGTGTGTGTCTGTTACTGTGTGTTACTGTCTGTTACTGTGTGTCTGTTACTGTGTGTTACTGTCTGTTACTGTGTGTCTGTTACTGTGTGTGTCTGTTACTGTGTGTTACTGTCTGTTACTGTGTGTGTCTGTTACTGTGTGCCACTGTGTCTGTTACTGTGTGTTACTGTCTGTTACTGTGTGTGTCTGTTACTGTGTGTTACTGTCTGTTACTGTGTGTGTGTGTTACTGTGTGCCACTGTGTCTGTTACTGTGTGTGTGTGTTACTGTGTGTTACTGTGTCTGTTACTGTCTGTTACTGTGTGTTACTGTGTTACTGTCTGTTACTGTGTGTTACTGTCTGTTACTGTGTGTGTGTGTTACTGTGTGCCACTGTGTCTGTTACTGTGTGCCACTGTCTGTTACTGTGTGTTACTGTGTGTTACTGTCTGTTACTGTGTGTTACTGTCTGTTACTGTGTGTGTCTGTTACTGTGTGTGTCTGTTACTGTCTGTTACTGTGTGTTACTGTCTGTTACTGTGTGTGTCTGTTACTGTGTGCCACTGTGTCTGTTACTGTGTTACTGTGTGTGTCTGTTACTGTGTGTTACTGTCTGTTACTGTGTGTTACTGTGTGTGTCTCTTACTGTGTGTTACTGTGTGTTACTGTGTGTGTGTCTTACTGTGTGTTACTGTGTGTTATTGTGTGTGTGTGTTACTGTCTGTTACTGTGTGTGTCTGTTACTGTGTGTCTGTTACTGTGTGCCACTGTGTCTGTTACTGTGTGTTACTGTGTGTGTCTGTTACTGTGTTACTGTGTGTGTCTGTTACTGTGTGTTACTGTCTGTTACTGTGTGTGTCTGTTACTGTGTGTTACTGTCTGTTACTGTCTGTTACTGTGTGTGTCTGTTACTGTGTGTTTGTGTCTTACTGTGTGTTACTGTCTGTTACTGTGTGTGTGTTACTGTGTGCCACTGTGTCTGTTACTGTGTGTGTCTGTTACTGTCTGTTACTGTGTGTGTCTGTTACTGTGTGTGTCTGTTACTGTGTGCCACTGTGTCTGTTACTGTGTTACTGTGTGTCTGTTACTGTGTGTGTCTGTTACTGTGTGCCACTGTGTCTGTTACTGTGTGTGTCTGTTACTGTGTGTTACTGTCTGTTACTGTGTGTGTCTGTTACTGTGTTACTGTCTGTTACTGTGTGTTACTGTGTGTGTCTGTTACTGTGTGTTACTGTCTGTTACTGTGTGTGTGTGTTACTGTGTCTGTTACTGTGTGTTACTGTCTGTTACTGTGTGTGTGTGTTACTGTGTCTGTTACTGTGTGTTACTGTGTGTTACTGTGTGTGTCTGTTACTGTGTCTGTTACTGTGTGTGTCTGTTACTGTGTGTTACTGTCTGTTACTGTGTGTGTCTGTTACTGTGTGCCACTGTGTCTGTTACTGTGTGTGTCTGTTACTGTGTGTGTCTGTTACTGTGTGTTACTGTCTGTTACTGTCTGTTACTGTGGGTGTCTGTTACTGTCTGTTACTGTGTGTGTCTGTTACTGTGTGTTTGTGTCTTACTGTGTGTTACTGTCTGTTACTGTGTGTGTTACTGTGTGCCACTGTGTCTGTTACTGTGTGTTACTGTGTGTCTGTTACTGTGTGTTACTGTCTGTTACTGTCTGTTACTGTCTGTTACTGTGTGTGTCTGTTACTGTCTGTTACTGTCTGTTACTGTCTGTTACTGTCTGTTACTGTGTGTGTCTGTTACTGTGTGTTACTGTCTGTTACTGTGTGTTGCTGTGTGTCTGTTACTGTGTGTTGCTGTGTGTCTGTTGCTGTGTGTTGCTGTCTGTTACTGTGTGTTGCTGTGTGTCTGTTACTGTGTGTTGCTGTGTGTCTGTTACTGTGTGTTGCTGTGTGTCTGTTGCTGTGTGTTGCTGTCTGTTACTGTGTGTTGCTGTGTGTCTGTTACTGTGTGTTGCGGTCTGTTAGTGTGTTGCTGTGTGTCTGTTACTGTGTGTTGCTGTGTGTCTGTTACTGTGTGTGTCTGTGTGTCTGTTACTGTGTGTGTCTGTCTGTTACTGTGTGTGTGTGTGTTGGTGTTGCTGTGTGTGTCTGTTACTGTGTTGCTGTGTGTCTGTTACTGTGTGTTGCTGTGTGTTGCTGTCTGTTACTGTGTGTTACTGTCTGTTACTGTGTGTTGCTGTGTGTCTGTTACTGTGTGTTGCTGTGTGTTGCTGTCTGTTACTGTGTGTTACTGTCTGTTACTGTGTGTTGCTGTGTGTCTGTTACTGTGTGTTGCTGTGTGTCTGTTGCTGTGTGTGTGTGTTGCTGTGTGTCTGTTACTGTGTGTTGCTGTGTGTCTGTTACTGTCTGCCACCGTGTCTGTTACTGTGTTGCTGTGTGTCTGTTACTGTGTGTGTCTGTTACTGTGTGTTACTGTCTGTTACTGTGTTGCTGTGTGTGTCTGTTACTGTGTGTTACTGTGTGTTGCTGTGTGTGTCTGTTGCTGTGTGTCTGTTACTGTGTGTTGCTGTCTGTTACTGTGTGTTACTGTCTGTTACTGTGTGTTACTGTCTGTTACTGTGTGTTGCTGTGTGTCTGTTACTGTGTGTTGCTGTGTGTTGCTGTGTGTGTCTGTTACTGTGTGTGTCTGTTACTGTGTGTTGCTGTGTGTCTGTTACTGTGTGTTGCTGTGTGTCTGTTACTGTGTGTTGCTGTGTGTTGCTGTTGCTGTGTGTGTCTGTTACTGTGTGTGTCTGTTACTGTGTGTTGCTGTGTTGCTGTGTGTGTCTGTTGCTGTGTGTTGCTGTGTGTGTGTGTTACTGTGTTACTCTGTGTGTTGCTGTGTGTGTGTGTTACTCTGTGTGTTACTCTGTGTGTTACTGTGTGTGTTGCTGTGTGTTGCTGTGTGTGTGTGTTACTCTGTGTGTTACTGTGTGTGTTGCTGTGTGTTGCTGTGTCTGTTACTGTGTTGCTGTCTGTTACTGTGTGTTGCTGTGTGTGTCTGTTACTGTGTTGCTGTCTGTTACTGTGTGTTGCTGTGTGTGTCTGTTACTGTGTGTTGCTGTCTGTTACTGTGTGTTGCTGTGTGTGTCTGTTACTGTGTGTTGCTGTCTGTTACTGTGTGTTGCTGTGTGTGTCTGTTACTGTGTGTTGCTGTCTGTTACTGTGTGTTGCTGTGTGTGTCTGTTACTGTGTGTTGCTGTCTGTTACTGTGTGTTGCTGTGTGTGTCTGTTACTGTGTGTTGCTGTCTGTTACTGTGTGTTGCTGTGTGTGTCTGTTACTGTGTGTTGCTGTCTGTTACTGTCTGTTGCTGTGTGTGTCTGTTACTGTCTGTTACTGTGTGTGTCTGTTACTGTGTGTTGCTGTCTGTTACTGTGTGTTGCTGTTACTGTGTGTTGCTGTGTGTGTCTGTTACTGTGTGTTGCTGTCTGTTACTGTGTGTTGCTGTCTGTTACTGTGTGTGTCTGTTGCTGTGTGTGTCTGTTACTGTGTGTGTCTGCCACTGTCTGTTGTGTGTGTGTGTTACTGTGTGTGTCTGCCACTGTCTGTTGTGTGTGTGTGTTACTGTGTGTCTGCCACTGTCTGTTGCTGTGTGTGTGTGTGTGTGTGTTACTGTGTGTGTCTGCCACTGTCTGTTGCTGTGTGTGTGTGTGTGTGTGTTACTGTGTGTGTCTGCCACTGTCTGTTGCTGTGTGTGTGTGTGTGTGTGTTACTGTGTGTGTCTGCCACTGTCTGTTGCTGTGTGTGTGTGTGTGTTACTGTGTGTGTCTGCCACTGTCTGTTGCTGTGTGTGTGTGTGTGTGTGTGTGTTACTGTGTGTGTCTGCCACTGTCTGTTGCTGTGTGTGTGTGTGTGTGTTACTGTCTGTTGCTGTGTGTGTGTGTGTGTGTGTTACTGTGTGTGTCTGCCACTGTCTGTTGCTGTGTGTGTGTGTGTGTGTTACTGTCTGTTGCTGTGTGTGTGTGTGTGTGTGTTACTGTGTGTGTCTGCCACTGTCTGTTGCTGTGTGTGTGTGTGTGTGTTACTGTGTGTGTCTGCCACTGTCTGTTGCTGTGTGTGTGTGTGTGTGTTACTGTGTGTCGCTGTGTGTGTGTGTTACTGTGTGTCGCTGTGTGTGTGTGTTACTGTCTGTCGCTGTGTCTGTTGCTGTGTGTGTGTGTTACTGTGTGTTGCTGTGTGTGTGTTACTGTGTGTCGCTGTGTGTGTGTGTTACTGTCTGTCACTGTGTCTGTTGCTGTGTGTGTGTGTTACTGTGTGTCGCTGTGTGTGTGTGTTACTGTGTGTCTGTTGCTGTGTGTCTGTTACTGTGTGTTGCTGTGTGTGTGTGTTACTGTTACTGTGTGTTGCTGTGTGTGTGTGTTACTGTCTGTCACTGTGTGTGTGTGTTACTGTCTGTCACTGTGTGTGTGTGTTACTGTCTGTCGCTGTGTGTGTGTTACTGTCTGTCACTGTGTCTGTTGCTGTGTGTGTGTTACTGTCTGTCACTGTGTCTGTTGCTGTGTGTGTCTGTTACTGTGTGTCGCTGTGTGTGTGTGTTACTGTCTGTCGCTGTGTGTGTGTGTTACTGTCTGTCGCTGTCTGTTGCTGTGTGTGTGTGTTACTGTGTGTCGCTGTGTGTGTGTGTTACTGTGTGTCGCTGTGTGTGTGTGTTACTGTGTGTCGCTGTGTGTGTGTGTTACTGTCTGTCGCTGTGTGTGTGTGTTACTGTCTGTCGCTGTCTGTTGCTGTGTGTGTTACTGTCTGTCGCTGTGTCTGTTGCTGTGTGTGTGTGTTACTGTCTGTCGCTGTGTGTGTGTGTTACTGTCTGTCGCTGTGTCTGTTGCTGTGTGTGTGTGTTACTGTCTGTCGCTGTGTGTGTGTGTTACTGTCTGTCGCTGTGTGTGTGTGTTACTGTCTGTCGCTGTGTCTGTCGCTGTGTGTGTGTGTTACTGTCTGTCGCTGTGTGTGTGTGTTACTGTCTGTTGCTGTGTGTGTGTGTTACTGTCTGTCGCTGTCTGTTGCTGTGTGTGTGTGTTACTGTCTGTTGCTGTGTGTGTGTTACTGTCTGTCGCTGTGTCTGTTGCTGTGTGTGTGTGTTACTGTCTGCCGCTGTGTCTGTTGCTGTGTGTGTGTGTTACTGTCTGCCGCTGTGTCTGTTGCTGTGTGTGTGTGTTACTGTCTGCCGCTGTGTCTGTTGCTGTGTGTGTGTGTGTGTGTGTGTGTGTTACTGTCTGTTGCTGTGTGTGTCTGTTACTGTGTGTGTGTGTGTGTTACTGTCTGTCACTGTCTGTTGCTGTGTGTGTGTCTGCCACTGTCTGTTGCTGTGTGTGTTTGTTACTGTGTGTGTTACTGTGTGTGTCTGTTACTGTCTGCCACTGTGCCTGTTGCTGTGTGTGTGTGTGTTACTGTCTGCCACTGTGTCTGTTGCTGTGTGTGTCTGTTACTGTGTGTTACTGTGTGTGTGTGTGTTACTGTCTGTCACTGTCTGTTGCTGTGTGTGTGTGTTACTCTGTCACTGTCTGTTGCTGTGTGTGTGTCTGCCACTGTCTGTTGCTGTGTGTGTGTGTTACTGTGTGTGTCTGTTACTGTCTGCCACTGTCTGTTGCTGTGTGTGTCTGTTACTGTCTGTCAGTGTCTGTTGCTGTGTGTGTCTGTTACTGTCTGTCACTGTGTCTGTTACTGTCACTGTCTGTTACTGTGTGTGTGTGTTACTGTCACTGTCTGTTGCTGTGTGTGTGTGTTACTGTGTGTGTGTGTTACTGTCTGTCACTGTCTGTTGCTGTGTGTGTCTGTTACTGTCTGCCACTGTGTCTGTTGCTGTGTGTGTGTGTTACTGTGTGTTGCTGTGTGTGTCTGTTACTGTCTGTCTGTGTCTGTTGCTGTGTGTGTGTGTTACTGTCTGTCGCTGTGTCTGTTGCTGTGTGTGTCTGTTACTGTCTGTCACTGTCTGTTGCTGTGTGTGTCTGTTACTGTGTGTGTGTGTGTGTGTGTCTGTTACTGTCTGTCACTGTGTCTGTTGCTGTGTGTGTCTGTTACTGTGTGTGTGTGTGTGTGTGTGTGTGTGTTACTGTCTGTCACTGTCTGTTGCTGTGTGTGTCTGTTACTGTGTGTTACTGTGTGTGTGTTACTGTCTGTCACTGTCTGTTGCTGTGTGTGTGTCTGCCACTGTCTGTTGCTGTGTGTGTGTTACTGTGTGTGTTACTGTGTGTGTCTGTTACTGTCTGTTACTGTGCGTGTTACTGTGTGTGTCTGTTACTGTCTGCCACTGTGCCTGTTGCTGTGTGTGTGTCTGTTACTGTCTGCCACTGTGCCTGTTGCTGTGTGTGTGTGTGTTACTGTCTGCCACTGTGTCTGTTGCTGTGTGTGTCTGTTACTGTGTTACTGTGTGTGTGTGTGTGTTACTGTCTGTCACTGTGTCTGTTGCTGTGTGTGTCTGTTACTGTGTGTTACTGTGTGTGTGTGTTACTGTGTGTGTCTGTTACTGTCTGCCACTGTCTGTTGCTGTGTGTGTGTGTTGCTGTGTGTGTGTTTTACTGTGTGTGTCTGTTACTGTCTGTCACTGTGTCTGTTGCTGTGTGTGTGTGTTACTGTCTGTCACTGTGTCTGTTGCTGTGTGTGTCTGTTACTGTCTGTCACTGTGTCTGTTGCTGTGTCTGTTACTGTGTGTTACTGTGTGTGTGTGTTACTGTCTGTCACTGTGTCTGTTGCTGTGTCTGTTACTGTGTGTTACTGTGTGTGTGTTACTGTCTGTCACTGTGTCTGTTGCTGTGTCTGTTACTGTGTGTTACTGTGTGTGTGTGTGTGTTACTGTCTGTCACTGTGTCTGTTGCTGTGTGTGTCTGTCACTGTGTCTGTTGCTGTGTGTGTCTGTTACTGTCTGCCACTGTGTCTGTTGCTGTGTGTGTGTGTTACTGTCTGTCACTGTGTCTGTTGCTGTGTGTGTGTTACTGTCTGCCACTGTGTCTTGCTGTGTGTGTGCGTGAGAGAGAGAGACCTTGATCACAGAGAAACTGGGGAGAGATGACATTTGCCGTTTGGTGTGTTTATGTATTTTGGGTCAAGGATGAATGTTACAAAAACGGCATGTTAATAAGACAAATATTTTTGGAGAAATTAGCTATGTTAGCTAACACCAGTGAACAATGGACATTGCGCTGTAATGCACTATGGGGGTTTGGGGGTTTTAAATGTTATTGTGGTTCATGTTAATTTAACATTGTTTAGTGTTATTGATTTATTGTTTTTGTAGTTTAATTGGTTTAGTCAGTTTAGTTAAGTGTCATGTTGCTGTTACCATGAGCGACATGATGTGTTGTGCGTTTGCTGCCACCGTCTCTGTTTGTAGGTGTGTAAAAATAAGTCTGCGTGATTTTATTTAGTAAGTTCAATGTAAGTACATAATACGAGCTTCGTGCCACACAGCGGCGCCATGCTCACCAACCGCTTCTGTAACGGCTTCACTTTGAAGCATGAACCAATGAAGCAGTGCTCCGACCCGCTGCTTCGTTGGTTCATTGCTTCGCTGCTCTTCAGAAGCAACAAGTCGGCTTCTTAACTCCTCTCAAAGCCATTTAAAGATGTCAATCGTGAGTCACTTTTGTGTGGATTAAAGTCTCTAACTGGGACTCTTGTCTTGTTGCAGTTAAGAAAAGAGAATCATTCTCTGTTCCGTTTTGCACAGGTCCAAACACTGCACGGTTCTCTGCCGAGTCACGTTTAGAGTCCGGCTGGAATTAATAACTTCAAAGTGAATCACGGTTTAAATGAAATGACACCTCTTACAAATGTTTTAATACAGACAAACTACAACAGACTAAAATGTTTTTCTTTTCCTCCTAAAATGAGACGTTCTGCGTTCTTTATGAATTACACTGATGTTGACGTGCAGCCGGCTGAGATCAGCTCAGAGATAAATTTGTGCCATTAATGTCTGAAAGGAAATGTTTTTGACAAAAACTACAGACTTTGTTTATTTCTATTTATGTCCAGAGATCAAGGATCCAGTGACCAATTTCATATTTATTTACTTTAAGACTCAATAAAATGTTGTTGACATAGAAAACCTGTAAAGTCTACTTTTGGTACACAGAAAATTCACAGGAGATATTGATAAGGGAATCGATAAGGAATCGGATCGATAAGCAGAATTGATAATGGCATTGATATCAATAAAATCTTATCAATACCCATCCCAAGACCTAAATGACATGGTGAGATGCTGAAGAGCTTCACTCATTTATGTCCGTGACACACATTATAATTGTAAATATGTTAAAAATTCATGGATGACACAAGAAAGTGAAAACATTTATTTCCATTGTGGTCCATTTAAAAATGTGTCTTTCCTGCAGTTCATGAACTCATCATTCACTTGTCTTCTTGGGTAACCATGGTTACCCAGTGAATTAATTTTTGACATTTGTTCATCAGTTTGGTGAAATTTTGTTTCTTTCAAGAGATTCACAAAGTGAGACAGTTAAAAAAAAATGTTTGACATCATTATGTTGTTTAACATCTCGACGGGATTCAGAACATCTCATCATCATATTTACATCAAAAACAAAAAAACCAACCATGTTCCAGTAAGAATGTGGTGGTTTATTTGTACTGAAGGATCAGGATGCCCAGAGAGAGTGTCAAATAAAAACTGGAACAGCAAACTGAGAAACATAATCAGGTACCTGGCATGAGGACAAACTGGACGTCCAACAATCCACATGGGAAGGACCACCAAAGATTGTTGAGAATGTGCGAGTGAAGATCCTGTGGGACACAGTGAGCCGACGGTCGGCCGTTTGGCCTCTCGCGAGTCGAGGACGCGGGTCGGATCAGTGTGTCCTGTGCTTTTTTTTTTTCTTTTCTTTTTTTTTGTGGCGTGGTACTTTACCTATGTTCAAATTATCAAAGTCAAATTATACAAAACATTGTTTTCTTTGGAAAATATTATGGAATGTGTCACAGTGGAAATTATATGTGAAAAAAAAAACATAATTGTGAGTTGTGTTTATAGAACTTTGGGATCAAATTTAAATATTTTTGTGGATAAATTAACTGAAATGTGCAACACAGTTAATAATAAGCTTTTATTTGCTTGTGGAGATTTTAATATTGATTTACTTAATCCTCATGGTCAGAAACATATAACAGATTCATAAACTCTGTGCTTTGTATGGGCTTGTTTCCAGTAATCACACTTCCAACTACAAATACATCAACACTTATCGACAATATATTAACAAATGTTACTGTAGGGAACTTAACAGGTGGACGACTCATTAGTGACATCATTGATCATTTACCGGTTTTCGTAGCTTTCAATTCATTTGATAAAAAGGAACAAAATGAAACAGTAAATTTTAAAAGGAAAATAACTTATGTTAGTATTAAGAACCTCAGAAGGGACTTAATGCATCATAATTGGTGTGATATTTATAGTGAGGATATTGACAAATCATATGAATGATTTATTTCCAACTTGTATGACAAACATTGCCTGTTTGTGCAATGAACATTATGCGATTGTGTAAGAAGCAGTTTTATTGCAATTTATTGGAAAAAATAAAACCAACACTAAATGCACTTGGAAGCTTTTAAATGAAATTATCCATCTTACTTTCATATTGATTCTGACAAAACTGTAAAAGAAAATAAAACTGTTGCTGATCATTTAAATGATTATTTCATTAATGTTGGTAAAAACTTAAAAATTAATTATATCCTCAAAAACATGCTCTCTGGACAACAGCAAAACAATTAATACAACTCTGGATTCAATGTATATTAAACAGAATAGATGAAATTGAAATTATTGACATAGTTCGCAAGTTAAAAGGGGGAGAAAAAATCAGTTGATAGTTACAACCTTGATATGTTCTTGATAAAAACCATTATTGATTGTATTGTTAAACCCTTGACTTATATTTGTAATTTGTCATTGATGAGCGAGAAATTTCCTTCTAAGATGAAAATAGCTAAGGTGATACCATTGTTCATATCTGGTGACAAATATGTTTTTTCAAACTACAGGCCAATCTTGTTACCACAGTTATCAAAAATTCTGGAAAAGATATTTGTAAAGAGGTAGAATGATTTCACAACTAAACAATGCATTCTTAGTGAAAGTGAACATCAGTATGGTTCTAGGAAAAATCACACTGCTTCATTGGCTTTGGTCGATTTTGTTGAACAGATTACAAATGCAATAGAGAAGAAGAAATACACTAGGATTTTTTTTTTTTTTTCTTTTTCGATTTGCAGGAAGCATTTGATACCATAGATCACACCTTACTATTGAATAAATTACAAGTACGGTATTAGAGGACTGGCCCTTGATTGGTAACTAGTTATTTAGAAGATAGGTACCAGTGTGTTCATTTTGGGGGGGATAAACTGAATTTTTGAGGATTTCATGTGGGGTTCCCCAAGGTTCAGTCCTTGAGCTGTTACTGTTTTTATTGTACATTAATGATATAGGTTTAGTTTCTAAGTTTGTGAGATGTATTTTGTTTGCTGATGATATGACTGTGTTTGGTAGTGTGGGTCATTTGGGACAGCTCCTGGACATGATGGACAGGGAACTACAAAAATTTAAACATTGGTTTGATTTAACTAAGTTATTGCTTCATTTGGGTAAAACCATGTGTATTATATTTGGAAATAAGCCCAGGAACTTAAGTAGAAATTTATTATTGAATGATGTTGAAATTGAACTGAAACTGAAACTAAGTTTCTTGGTGTTTTTATCAATGACAAATTAAGTTGGAAAACTCATATAAGTTATGTTAAATCCAAAATCTCATCGCGATTCTGTACAAAGTACAGTACCTCCTCCCCCAGCATTCGTTGGTTATGTTGTATCATTCTTTGCTTGTTCCATATATGACCTACTGCATTGAGGTTTGGAGAAATACATATAAAACAAATATAAATCCAATATTTCTGTTAAAAAGAAAGCTATAAGAGTTATAAGTAAAAAAAAAAAAACATATTGTGAGCCAACAAATCCACTGTTTGCTTGTCTACACATCTTGAAATTTTGGGACTTGGTTGATTATTTTACAATACAATTCATGTATGAAGTTAAAACGAACTCTTACCTCAACATGTCCAGGAGCTGTTTAAACTGAGGGAGTTCTGCTGTCACCTGAGAGGAAATTCAGTATTTGACTGTTTAAAGTTTTGTACTACTGTAAAAAGTCAGTGTGTCTGTTAAAGGGGTTAAAATCTGGAACAACTGCCCTGATAGTATTAAATTATCTGGTACTGTGTCTGGCCTGAAACGATCTTATAAAAATAATAAAATTGCTTATTATAGTACAATAAATTAGGTAAATTGTTTTTGTTTCTGTTTTATCTGTGTGTTATACTGCAGATTGTTCCGATATGTTAGATGATTTGGTCTATTGATTAATCTACAAACATTTGCTTGTCTTTTGTCCTTTTTCATTTTTTGTAGATGCTGTTATGAGTGTGTGTGTGTGGTATATAATATATATATATATATATATAGTATATATACTGAACAAAAACTATAAATGCAACACTTTGTTTTTGCTCCCATTTGTATGAGAGAATCAAAGATCTAAAACTTTTTCACATACACAATATCACCATTTCCCTCAAATATTGTTCACAAACCACGTCTAATCTGTGATAGTGAGCACTTCTCCTTTGCTGAGATAATCCACTCCCACTCACAGGTGTGCCATATCAAGATGCTGATTAGACACCTGATTAGTGCACAGGTGTGCCTTAGACTGCCCACAATAAAAGGCCACTCTGAAAGGTGGTTTGTGAACAATATTTTGAGGGAAATGGTGATATTGGTATGTGGAAAAAGATTAAGATCTTTGAGTTTATCTCATACAAAATGGGAGCAAAACCAAAAGTGTTGCGTTTATATTTTTGTTGAGTGTGTGTATATATATATATATATATATATATATACATATATATACGTGTGTGTGTGTGTATAACAACTCATAATAGTGTGTGGGGGGGGGGGCGTTTTAACCTTTGCTTCGGCCCACACCCTTTTGGGAATTTGTTTTTTGAAATTGTTTGAGGTTTTGTTTGCTTTTGTTTTTCTTTAAGTTTTGTGTGTGTCAAATAAAAATTCATAATTCAGTTCAGGACTCGAGCTTCAGACCGCGTGATGTCATGTTGTGACACCACATTGACAGTGTCTTTGATCTGTCACACGTTTCAGAAAATGACGAGTTCTTCTGTGTTCCAGGTGTTCAGGATGATGATGATGATGATGATGACCTCCACTGAGAAAATGAAGAAGAAACCCGTGAAGGACAGCATGACCCTGCTGCCATGTTTTTACTTTGTGGAGGTGAGAGATTGTTTCACGTCCTAACATTTCTCAGTCACGTGTGGGCTCGTGCTCAGAGGTACCACAAGGATTCAGCCATGGCAAGAGGTCCTCGAGCAGCTGGACCATTACCAGTGATGTTCTGTGTCCAGATCTGAGAGGAAATAGACATGAAGTTTGTGTTTGTTTGTCAAGGACAAAGAAGACGGACAGTACCCTGGAACATAAACATAGAGACCCAACGGAGCCAGAAGGGTCCACCTGAAGTTCCACAGAAGCAAACTGTGTTCTAGACTGTTCCTCATCAAAATGTTCCTCATTCAGGACTGGTGATCTGAGGGATCAGCTTCTGTGCTGGCACCCCATCAGAGGGGTTTCAGTAATGGATTCCAGACCAGGTGACTCATCACTTCCACACTCTGTGTCCTGGACCACAAGAATCCCCGACAGGAGGCACCGCTGAGTCCTGGCAAACAACAAAATGACAGTGAGACACGCACCGTTCTTCACCTTCCACACGCTTTTCAGGTTCAGATTGAACCTATGACCTTCTTTAAACACTCCACACATTTGAGTTCACAAAGCAGCTCTGTTCAGAACTGTTTTAATGAGACCAAGACACTGACACCAACCCTGACCACAAGATCTGTGTCTTCTAACAGATCAGAAATGTTCAAAGATGTCATCTGGAGTTTTTCCATCTTCATTACAGTGACAAATGGAACCGCGAATAAGTCAGTTCACTTTAAACATTTTGAATCCTGGTTTTATTTCTCAGAAGAGTTGCGTAAAATGCGTAGCTGAGATGGCGCTGGGACACCAGTGATTGACTCACCAGGAGACTCATGAGCCCTGAACACACGACCAAAAATATAAAAAAATCCTGTCCAAGATGTCTGCAAACTGGACTTGTTTAGTTACTTGAAGATGTTTTGCTCTTCATCCAGAAAAGTTTCATCACTTTTGAACTGAAGGCTGAGTCCAGAGCCCGCCACCCCCCCGTGTCCAAGGCTGAGTCCAGAGATCCTCCCCCCATGTCCAAGACTGAGTCCAGACCTTCTCGAGTATTGATCCAGTGTGTTGTCTCATCTCTATAGTTATTTATTGCTACATTGTGGCTGTTTTAGCTCAGAGAAATGTCACGATGGCAGATTAAGATGATCCGAGTCTGTTTCTCTGTGATACTGAGCCTGGTTGAGATGGATTTAGAGTCGAGGATTTGGAACTTCTCAGCAGCACCTGTTGTTGTTTTTGTGTCGGCAGCTGCCCATTGTGGCTTCTTCCATGGTGTCTCTCTACTTCCTGGAGCTGACAGACTTCGTACAGCCGGCTCAGGTCGGCTTTCGTTGCCATGACCGTGACCTCAGTATGCCCTACGTGGATGGAGGAGATGAGTTCATCCCCCTGCTGATGCTCCTGAGCCTCGCCTTTGCCGGACCTGCTGCCTCGGTAAGGAATGAAATGTCAGCATTCTCTCAGGAGAAGGATGAACACCTTCACTGGCACACAGCTGTCCCACACTGACAGCTGAACTCAAACACAACATGAGCACCTGATTGACTCCTTTAGGATAAAACTAGCCAATCAGAGTGCAGGAACTGACTTTTGTGCTGTAGTTATGCTGACGCTAAATATTCATGTTAACAACTTAATGCACTTTTGAAGTCACAGTAACATTGAGCACAAATGTCACCAATATTTACACTCACACTGTACATCTGAAAGTGTTATTGAAGTTATTGATGGTGCGCATGCTGTCCATCACACTGTGTCACGCTCAACGTCTGCACAGGTGCCGTTTTGTGGCGCATTTCAGATCTTATATTGGATTTTCTGCACTGATGGCGTTTTGTGATGCGTTTTAGATCTTATATTGGATTTTCTGCACTGATGGCATTTTGTGGCGTGTTTCAGATCTTATATTGGATTTTCTGGACTGATGGCGTTTTGTGGCGCATTTTAAGATCTTGTATTGGATTTTCTGCACTGATGCCGTTTTGTGATGCATTTCAGATCCTATATTGGATTTTCTGCACTGATGACGTTTTGTAGCGTGTTTCAGATTTTTTTCTTGGATTTTCTGGACTGATGTTGTTTTGTGGCGTGTTTCAGATCTTATATTGGATTTTCTGCACTGATGGCATTTTGTGGCGCGTTTCAGATCTTATATTGGATTTTCTGCACTGATGGCGTTTTGTGGTGCATTTCAGATGCTATATTGGATTTTCTGCACTGATGACGTTTTGTAGCGTGTTTCAGATTTTTTTCTTGGATTTTCTGGACTGATGTTGTTTTGTGGCGTGTTTCAGATCTTATATTAGATTTTCTGCACTGATGCCATTTTGTGGCACGTTTCAGATGTTATCTTTGATTTTCTGCACTGATGGCGTTTTGTGGCGTGTTTCAGATCTTTTCTTGGATTTTCTGCACTGATGGCGTTTTGTGCCGTGTTTCAGCTCTTATATTGGATTTTCTGCACTGATGGCGTTTTGTGACACGTTTCAGATCTTTTCTTTGATTTTCTCCTCTGATGGCGTTTTGTGGCGTGTTTCAGATCTTATATTGGATTTTCTGGAATTCTGAGGTTTTGTAACAAACTATTGTTTGTTAGCTAAACTGTCAGTCAGAGCTGCGTCAGTCACAGTCAGTCAGAGCTGCGTGTCGTCAGAGCGAGCTGCAAAAAGTTTGTACCTGAGTTTTCAGAGGTGGTGTTTGTAGTTGCCATCTGCCACGCCGGTGTTTGCCAACCCGGACAGTGGGAATATCACCTCAACCGGCAACTTAGCCCCGCGACTGGACAGCAACAACGTCCGAGGCCCAACGTGGTGAATTCACTGAGGCCGCGCGCTGCGTCATTAAAGCCGCGCGTCACGAGTGCCGCTTCCCCGAGGCCTCGTGCAGCCACCGCGGATCCATCAGCGCGGAAACACCGAGGCCGCGCGGCACCAGCGCAGTGCAGATCCATCCCGGTGACAAACAACGCAGGCTGTTAACATCGGCGATCGACAAGCTGCTCATAAGCCGACCATGGGGCCTAAGAAGGTTCTGACAGTGGAGGAAGGTGACGATATTAAAAAATCTCTGGACTTTTTATCAGAGGAGATTTTTGTTGTGAAGCAGCAACAGAAATCAATTATGGATCTGGTGGAGGAGGTGAAGGCATTACGGCTCCAGAATGCCGAGAAAGACCGGCATCTGGTGCAGCTGGAAAATAGAGTGGCTGAATTGGAGCAGTACACCAGAATTAACGACGTCATCATCACAGGTCTTCACATCAAACCACGGTCCTACGCACGGGCGGTAACAGATGAGAGCGGAGGGGAGCCCAGTGAACAGGAGGTCAGCTCTGTGGAAAAACAGGTTGCTGATTTCCTCCTATCTAAAGGTATAGAAATGGATTTAAACAACATTGAAGCGTGCCACCCTCTGCCCCGGAGAAATGACGGTGATAAACGAACCGTCATCATGAGATTCATCAACAGAAAACACAAAACAGCACTGTTAAAACAAGGAAGAAAACTGAAAGGGACAAATGTATTCATCAATGAACATCTCACCAAACGGAATGCCGACATCGCCAGGAAAGCACGCTTCTTAAAGAAACAGGGAAAAATCCAGCACACATGGACTTCAAACTGTAAAATATTCATCAAACTGAACGGATCACCAGAACAAGCAAAAGTCATGGCAATAAGGAACATCGAGGAGCTGGACAAATATGAACAATAGTGTTTCTTAAAGTGAGGATCTGGACAGATATGACCAATAAGGTATGAGGACACAAACACATCACAACACCATGACACAGACCAGAGGAACCTATTCATCTACTACCTATTCATCTACATCTGGAGACAAGAAGGATATAACTCAAAGGATTGCTGATCATGGAAAAGTAGAACTGAGAACATTTAAATACACAGACCACAATGTACTGGACTTGGAGCACGATATAGACCCGGACAATAATTTCTTCTCAAATATCAATGACAGTTGTTGCTATTATACAGATGAACAGTTTAATCGGATCATTAGAACGGATAACAAATGATCAATAATCCATTTCAACAGCAGAAGTCTATATGCAAACTTTAAACAACATTAAAGAATATTTAAGTCAGTTTAAAAAAATATTTAACATAATTGCTATATCAGAAACATGGATCAATGAAGATAAAGGAATGGATTTTGAACTGGATGGATATGAATTTATTGTGTAAACAGAAAGAATAAGAGTGGAGGAGGAGTGGCTGTGTATGTGGATAAGAACATGGATTATAAAATAGTAGACGATATGACAACTGTGATTGATAACTTATTAGAATGTATAACTATTGAAATATGTGAAGAAAAAAGCAAAATGTATTAGTCAGCTGTATATATAGAGCACCAGGATCTAGTATTGAAACATTCACTGACTGTATGGGAAAAATGTTCTCAAAAACTAATCAAAAAACTGTGTTCATTTGTGGTGACTTAAATATTGATCTGATCAATCCAAATAAGCATAAAATAACAGATGAATTTATCAGTATAATGTACAGTATGAGTTTTATATCCAAAAATCACCAGGCCAAGCAGAATTACATCCATAGTGCCACCTTAATTGATAATATATTCAGCAATGATATTGAGAATAACACTGTGAGTGGATTATTAATCAATGACATTAGTGATCATCTACCAGTTTTCATCGTTATAATAGAAACCATCGGCGGAATCAACAGAGGAGAAAATAAAATACAGGCGAGTGCGGACAGAGGAAAACATGAACACACTAAAGAAGGATTTACAGGAGCAAAACTGGGAAAAGGTATACAGTGAAAGTGATGTTGATAGTGCATATGAAACTTTTTTACAAATATTTACATCATTATATGATAAAAATTGTCCAATTAAAACAAGACTACAGAAAACAAAAAATCCAAGCTCGACCATGGATGACGAAAGGGTTACGAAATGCATTAATAAGAAAAATACACTGTATAGAGAATTCATAAAACTAAAGACTAAAGAGGCAGAAAATAGATATAAGAAATACAAAATAGATTAACTCATATTATACGGGTATGTAGAAGGAATAAAAAACAGAGTTACCCTCAGTATTTCATTGATAATAATGTCAAGAAGGAAAATAAGGATGAGGTAGTCAACGGTTTTAATAATTTTTTGTAAATATGGGACCAAGCTTGGCAGAAAAAAATTCCCGATTCCCAACCTGAGGATTGGGATAATAATCTCATAGAAAGAATCCCTGTTCATGTTCCTCACAGCAGTGGATGGAAAAGAAATTATAGACATGTGAATAATTGTAAATATAAAACATCTACTGATTTAAATGAAATTGATATGGTGGTGGTAAAACAGGTCATTGAATGGATTGTAGAACCATTAACATACATCTGTAACTTATCATTTCAAACCGGTAAATTTCCCAATCAAATGAAAATAGCTAAGGTTGTGCCGCTGTATAAGACTGGGGATAGACACCACTTCACAAATTATAGACCTGTTTCTTTGCTTCCACAATTTTCCAATTATTAGAAAAGTTATTCAATAATAGATTAGACAAATTCATAAATAAACATAAATTACTTACTGATAGTCAATATGGATTCAGAGCACATAGTTCAAACATCACTTGCATTAATAGAATCAGTTGAGATTACAAATGCCATAGACCACAAATTACATTCAGTTGGAATATTATAGACCTTAAAAAGGCTTTTGATACAATTAATCATGACATATTAATCAATAAACTTGAACAGTATGGGATTAGGGGGTTGGTGTTGCACTGGGTGAGAAGCTACTTAAGTAACAGAAAACAGTTGTGAAGTTGGGGGAATATACATCATCATGCTTGGACAATGCTTGTGGCGTCCCACAGGGGTCAGTATTGGGTCCAAAACTGTTTCTAATTTATATAATGATATTGTCAATGTTTTCCAAAATATTAAATTAGTATTATTTGCAGGATGACACGAGCATTTTTGTTCAGGGGGGGATTTGCAGGAGTTTACTGAGGAGGATTCAGTATAGAAATGGGAAAATTGAAATATATGGTTGACAGAAACAAATATCATTAAACTTAAGTAAAACAAAATACATGTTATTGGCTATTGTAATACAGCCTACGAGGTCAAGTTACAAGTCGAGGGGGTAGATATTGAAAGGGTACATGAAAATAAGTTTCTGGGAGTGATAATAGATGATAAGATAAACCTGGAAGACTCATATAAACATATACAAAGTAAAACTGTCAAGAAGCATTTCAGTTCTAACAAAGCAAAACATATTCTGGACCACAACTCACTCCGCATTCTTTACCTGCTCACTGGTTTTACCATATTTACAGTACTGTGCAGAGGTATGGGGTAATACTTATAAAGGTACAACACAATCACTATCAGTAATGCAGAAAGAGCTATAAGAATTATTCATAATACTGGCTATAGAGATCATACAAATCCACTATTTTACAATCCAAATTCTTAAAATTCACAGACGTGGTTCATTTTCAAACAGTACAAATCGTAGTATAACGCAATAAACAATTTACTTCCAGCAAATATAAAAATATGTTTTTAAACAGATCAGGGGATTACAGTCTGAGGGGGAAATTTAATTTAAAGCATCAGTGGGCACGAACAACATTAAAGGTTTCTGTATTTCTGTCTGTGGGTGAGGATGTGGAACAGATTGGGAGTGGGGCTCAAGCAATGTCCAAGCATGAAACAGTTCAAAACAGCGGTACAAAAATGTTTTTTTTTCTAGGTATAGGGAGGAGGAAGGGTAATGAGGGTTTAGGGTGTTTTTGTTTTTTGCTTCGGCTTGTAAATCTATAGTATTTGTATGTAAGTAGGTATGTGTAGGTGTATATTTATGTTTGTGTATATATATATGTGTATATGTATATATATATGTGTGTATATATGTTGAGATATATATATATATATATATATATGTGTGTGTGTATATATGTTGAGATATATATATATATATATATATATTGATATCGGTTTAGGTGTGTAGGAATCTATGTGTATATGTGGCAAAGGGTATTACTGGTTGTGGGGAAGAAGGGGTAGGGATAAATAAGCTGATGCTTCACCCTACCCCTTTTCGGACATGTTGGGTACACAGTAGGAACTTTTTTGTTGTTGTCTTTACTGATCTATCTTGTAATTGTTGTTGTATCAAATGTTCGAAATAAACAGTTTTCATTCATTCATTCATTCATTCCTTCTGCACTGATGGCATTTTGTGGCGCGTTTCAGATCTATATTGGATCAAGGCGAGTGAATTTGCCTCTTGCTTGCCTCTACTGGTGGTTGGCTCTCACTGCGGTATGTATCACTTCCTGTTCCGGAGCACAGCTGTTTTTTCTGTATCTGTAGCTGTTTAATCTGCGCAGTTAGATTGATCTAGTATCTAGATTACGATTTGTTTCCCAGTGTAATCTTTACGTGCCTTAACTAAAGCACTCCTTCTGCTGAATCACCTCTAAATTATTTACACATTATTCACTTTGCGTGTTTTAGGAATCCGCTAGGTTAGCGTAGCTACTAGCTCTTAGCCGATTTAGCATGGCGGCTTTCCTGTCTCTCCTGCACTTTTCTGCTCTGGGTGTGAAATGTTTAGTTATCCTCGGCCTCCTTTAGCAGTAACGGTACTTGTAATAAGTGTAGCTTATTCGTAGCTTTGGAGGCCAGGCTGGGCAAATTGGAGACTCGGCTCCGCACGTGGAAAATTCTACAGCTAGCCAGGCCCCTGTAGTCGGTGCGGACCAAGGTAGCTTAGCCGCCGTTAGTTACCCCTGGCAGATCCCAAGCAGCCGGGAAAGCAGGCCGACTGGGTGACTGTGAGGAGGAAGCATAGCCCTAAACAGAAGCCCCGGTACGCCGCAAACACGTTCACATTTCTAACCGTTTTTCCCCACTCTGACGACACACTCGCCCGAGGATCAAACTCTGGTTATTGGCGACTCTGTTTTGAGAAATGTGAAGTTCGCGACACAGCAACCTATAGTCAATTGTCTTACGGGGGCCAGAGCAGGCGACATTGAAGGAAATTTGAACCCTGCTGGCTAAGGCTAAGTGTAAATTTGGTAAGATTGTAATTCACGTCGGCCCAGTAATGACACCTGGTTACGCCAATCGGAGGTCACTAAAATTAACATTAAATCGGTGTGTAACTTTGCAAAAACAATGTCGGACTCTGTAGTTTTCTCTGGGGCCCCTCCCCAATCGGACCGGGAGAGTGACATGTTTAGCCCGCATGTTCTCCTTGAATTGCTGGCTGTCTGAGTGGTGTGCAAAAATGAGGTGGGCTTCATAGATAATTGGCAAAGCTTCTGGGGAAAACCTGGTCTTGTTAGGAGAGACGGCATCCATCCCACTTTAGAGGGAGCAGCTCTCATTTCTAGAAATCTGGCCAATTTTCTTAAATCCTCCAAACCGTGACTATCCAGGGTTGGGACCAGGAAGCACAGTTGTAGTCTTACACACCTCTCTGCAGCTTCTCTCCCCCTGCCATCCCTTCATTACCCCATCCCCGTAGAGACGGTGCCTGCTCCCAGACCACCAATAACCAGCAAAAATCTATTTAAGCATAAAAATTCAAAAGAAAAATAATACAGCACCTTCAACTGCACCACAGACTAAAACAGTTAAATGTGGTTATTAAACATTAGGTCTCTCTCTTCTAAGTCCTGTTGGTAAATGATTAATAATTGATCACATATTGATTTATTCTGCCTAACAGAAACCTGGTACAGCAGGATGAATATGTTAGTTTAAATGAGTCAACACCCCGAGTCACTAACTGTCAGAATGCTCATAGCACGGGCCGAGGAGGAGGATTAGCAGCAATCTTCCATTCCAGCTATTAATTAATCAAAAACCCAGACAGAGCTTTAATTCATTTGAAAGCTTGTCTCTTAGTCTTGTCCATCCAAATTGGAAGTCCCAAAAACCAGTTTTATTGTTATTATCTATCGTCCACCTGGTCGTTAGTTGAGTTCTCTGTGAATTTCAGACCTTTTGTCTGACTTAGTGCTTAGCTCAGATAAGATAATTATAGTGGGCGATTTAACATCCACACAGATGCTGAGAATGACAGCCTCAACACTGCATTTAATCTATTATTAGACTCTATTGGCTTTGCTCAAAAAGTAAATGAGTCCACCCACCACTTTAATCATATCTTAGATCTGTTCTGACTTATGGTATGGAAATAGAAGACTTAACAGTATTCCCTGAAAACTCCCTTCTGTCTGATCATTTTTATAACATTTACATTTACTCTGAGGACTACCCAGCAGTGGGGAATAAGTTTCATTACACTAGAAGTCTTTCAGAAAGCGCTGTAACTAGGTTTAAGGATATGATTCCTTCTTTATGTTCTCTAATGCCATATACCAACACAGTGCAGAGTAGCTACCTAAACTCTGTAAGGGAGATAGAGTATCTCATCAATAGTTTTACATCCTCATTGAAGACAACTTTGAATGCTGTAGCTCCTCTGAAAAAGAGAGCTTTAAATCAGAAGTGTCTGACTCCGTGGTAACTCACAAACTTGTAGCTAAAGAAGATAACCCTAAGTTGGAGAGGAAATGGCGTCTCACTAATTTAGAGATCTTCACTTAGCCTGGAAAAAGAGTCTGTTGCTCTATAAAAAAGCCCTCGTAAAGCTAGGACATCTTTCTACTCATCACTAATTGAAGAAAATAAGAACAACCCCAGGTTTCTTTTCAACTGTAGCCAGGCTGACAAAGAGTCAGAGCTCTATTGAGCTGAGTATTCCATTAACTTAACTAGTAATGACTTCATGACTTTCTTTGCTAACAAAATTTTAACTATTGAGAAAAAATTACTCATAACCATCCCAAAGACGTATCGTTATCTTGGCTGCTTTCAGTGATGCGGTATTTGGTTAGACTCTTTCTCTCGATTGTTCTGGTCTGTCACTGTGTCTGTTGCTGTGTGTGTGTGTTACTGTCTGCCACTGTGTCTGTTGCTGTGTGTGTGTGTTACTGTCTGTCACTGTGTCTGTTGCTGTGTGTGTGTTACTGTCTGCCACTGTGTCTTGCTGTGTGTGTGCGTGAGAGAGAGAGACCTTGATCACAGAGAAACTGGGGAGAGATGACATTTGCCGTGTGTGTCTGTATTTTGGGTCAAGGATGAATGTTACAAAAACGGCATGTTAATAGACAAATATTTTTGGAGAAATTAGCTATGTTAGCTAACACCAGTGAACAATGGACATTGCGCTGTAATGCACTATGGGGGTTTGGGGGTTTTAAATGTTATTGTGGTTCATGTTAATTTAACATTGTTTAGTGTTATTGATTTATTGTTTTTGTAGTTTAATTGGTTTAGTCATTAGTTTAGTTAAGTGTCATGTTGCTGTTACCATGAGCGACATGATGTGTTGTGCGTTTGCTGCCACCGTCTCTGTTTGTAGGTGTGTAAAAATAAGTCTGCGTGATTTTATTTAGTAAGTTCAATGTAAGTACATAATACGAGCTTCGTGCCACACAGCGGCGCCATGCTCACCAACCGCTTCTGTAACGGCTTCACTTTGAAGCATGAACCAATGAAGCAGTGCTCCGACCCGCTGCTTCGTTGGTTCATTGCTTCGCTGCTCTTCAGAAGCAACAAGTCGGCTTCTTAACTCCTCTCAAAGCCATTTAAAGATGTCAATCGTGAGTCACTTTTGTGTGGATTAAAGTCTCTAACTGGGACTCTTGTCTTGTTGCAGTTAAGAAAAGAGAATCATTCTCTGTTCCGTTTTGCACAGGTCCAAACACTGCACGGTTCTCTGCCGAGTCACGTTTAGAGTCCGGCTGGAATTAATAACTTCAAAGTGAATCACGGTTTAAATGAAATGACACCTCTTACAAATGTTTTAATACAGACAAACTACAACAGACTAAAATGTTTTTCTTTTCCTCCTAAAATGAGACGTTCTGCGTTCTTTATGAATTACACTGATGTTGACGTGCAGCCGGCTGAGATCAGCTCAGAGATAAATTTGTGCCATTAATGTCTGAAAGGAAATGTTTTTGACAAAAACTACAGACTCTGTTTACTTCTATTTATGTCCAGAGATCAAGGATCCAGTGACCAATTCATATTTATTTACTTTAAGACTCAATAAAAATGTTGTTGACATAGAAAACCGTAACGTCTACTTTTGGTACACAGAAAATTCACAGGAGATATGATAAGGGAATCGATAAGGAATCGGATCGATAAGCAGAATTGATAATGGCATTGATATCAATAAAATCTTATCAAGCCCATCCCCAAGACCTAACTAGACATGGTGAGATGCTGAAGAGCTTCACTTATTTTATGTCCGTGACCACATTAAATTGTAAATATGTTACAAATTCATGTGCTTGGACACACGGAAAGTGAAAACATTTATTTCCATTGTGGTCATTTAAACATGTGTCTTTCCTGCAGTTCATGAACTCACTCATTCACTTGTCTTCTTGGGTAACCAGGTTACCCCAGTGAATTAATTTTGACATTTGTTCATCAGTTTGGTGAAATTTTGTTTCTTTCAAGAGATTCACAAAGTGAGACAGTTAAAAAAAAATGTTTGACATCATTATGTTGTTTTAACATCTCGACGGGATTCAGAACATCTCATCATCATATTTACATCAAAACACAACAACCAACATGTTCAGTAAGAATGTGGTGGTTTTATTTGTACTGAAGGATCAGGATGCCAGAGAGAGTGTCAAATAAAAACTGGGAACAGCAAACTGAGAAACATAATCAGGTACCTGGCATGAGGACAAACTGGACGTCCAACAAATCCACATGGGAAGGACCACCAAAGATGTTGAGAATGTGCGAGTGAAGATCCTGTGGGACACAGTGAGCCGTCCGGTCGGCCGTTTGGCCTCTCGCGAGTCGAGGACGCGGGTCGGATCAGTGTGTCCTGTGCTTTTTTTTTTTTCTTTTCTTTTTTTTTTGTGGCGTGGTACTTACCTATGTTCAAATTATCAAAGTCAAATTATACAAAACATTGTTTTCTTTGGAAAATATTATGGAATGTGTCACAGTGGAAATTATATGTGAAAAAAAAACATAATTGTGAGTTGTGTTTATAGAACTTTGGGATCAAATTTAAATATTTTTGTGGATAAATTAACTGAAATGTGCAACACAGTTAATAATAAGCTTTTATTTGCTTGTGGAGATTTTAATATTGATTTACTTAATCCTCATGGTCAGAAACATATAACAGATTCATAAACTCTGTGCTTTGTATGGGCTTGTTTCCAGTAATCACACTTCCAACTACAAATACATCAACACTTATCGACAATATATTAACAAATGTTACTGTAGGGAACTTAACAGGTGGACGACTCATTAGTGACATCATTGATCATTTACCAGTTTTCGTAGCTTTCAATTCATTTGATAAAAAGGAACAAAATGAAACAGTAAATTTAAAAGGAAATAACTTATGTTAGTATTAAGAACCTCAGAAGGGACTTAATGCATCATAATTGGTGTGATATTTATAGTGAGGATATTGACAAATCATATGAATGATTTATTTCCAACTTGTATGACAAACATTGCCTGTTTGTGCAATGAACATTATGCGATTGTGTAAGAAGCAGTTTTATTGCAATTTATTGGAAAAAATAAACCAACACTAAATGCACTTGGAAGCTTTTAAATGAAATTATCCATCTTACTTTCATATTGATTCTGACAAAACTGTAAAAGAAATAAAACTGTTGCTGATCATTTAAATGATTATTTCATTAATGTTGGTAAAAACTTAAAAATTAATTATATCCTCAAAAACATGCTCTCGGACAACAGCAAAACAATTAATACAACTCTGGATTCAATGTATATTAAACAGAATAGATGAATTGAAATTATTGACATAGTTCGCAAGTTAAAAGGGGGAGAAAAAATCAGTTGATAGTTACAACCTTGATATGTTCTTGATAAAACCATTATTGATTGTATTGGTTAAACCCTTGACTTATATTTGTAATTTGTCATTGATGAGCGAGAAATTTCCTTCTAAGATGAAAATAGCTAAGGTGATACCATTGTTCATATCTGGTGACAAATATGTTTTTTCAAACTACAGGCCAATCTTGTTACCACAGTTATCAAAAATTCTGGAAAAGATATTTGTAAAGAGGTAGAATGATTTCACAACTAAACAATACATTCTTAGTGAAAGTGAACATCAGTATGGTTCTAGGAAAAATCACACTGCTTCATTGGCTTTGGTCGATTTTGTTGAACAGATTACAAATGCAATAGAGAAGAAGAAATACACTAGGATTTTTTTTTTTTTCTTTTTCGATTTGCAGGAAGCATTTGATACCATAGATCACACCTTACTATTGAATAAATTACAAGTACGGTATTAGAGGACTGGCCCTTGATTGGTAACTAGTATTTAGAAGATAGGTACCAGTGTGTTCATTTTGGGGGGGATAAACTGAATTTTTGAGGATTTCATGTGGGGTTCCCCAAGGTTCAGTCCTTGAGCTGTTACTGTTTTTATGTACATTAATGATATAGGTTTGGTTTCTAAGTTTGTGAGATGTATTTTGTTGCTGATGATATGACTGTGTTTGGTAGTGTGGGTCATTTGGGACAGCTCCTGGACATGATGGACAGGGAACTACAAAAATTTAAACATTGGTTTGATTTAACTAAGTTATTGCTTCATTTGGGTAAAACCATGTGTATTATATTTGGAAATAAGCCCAGGAACTTAAGTAGAAATTTATTATTGAATGATGTTGAAATTGAACTGAAACTGAAACTAAGTTTCTTGGTGTTTTTATCAATGACAAATTAAGTTGGAAAACTCATATAAGTTATGTTAAATCCAAAATCTCATCGCGATTCTGTACAAAGTACAGTACCTCCTCCCCCAGCATTCGTTGGTTATGTTGTATCATTCTTTGCTTGTTCCATATATGACCTACTGCATTGAGGTTTGGAGAAATACATATAAAACAAATATAAATCCAATATTTCTGTTAAAAAGAAAGCTATAAGAGTTATAAGTAAAAAAAAAAAAAACATATTGTGAGCCAACAAATCCACTGTTTGCTTGTCTACACATCTTGAAATTTTGGGACTTGGTTGATTATTTTACAATACAATTCATGTATGAAGTTAAAAACGAACTCTTACCTCAACATGTCCAGGAGCTGTTTAAACTGAGGGAGTTCTGCTGTCACCTGAGAGGAAATTCAGTATTTGACTGTTTAAAGTTTTGTACTACTGTAAAAGTCATTGTGTGTCTGTTAAAGGGGTTAAAATCTGGAACAACTGCCCTGATAGTATTAAATTATCTGGTACTGTGTCTGGCCTGAAACGATCTTAT
The DNA here is from genome assembly GCF_902500255.1 of Thalassophryne amazonica. Taxonomy (NCBI): domain Eukaryota; kingdom Metazoa; phylum Chordata; class Actinopteri; order Batrachoidiformes; family Batrachoididae; genus Thalassophryne; species Thalassophryne amazonica. Next base: position 2,272,437 of record NC_047112.1, on the reverse strand, counting down.
AAAAATAATAAAATTGCTTATTATAGTACAATAAATTAGGTAAATTGTTTTTGTTTCTGTTTTATCTGTGTGTTATACTGCAGATTGTTCCGATATGTTTAGATGATTTGGTCTATTGATTAATCTACAAAACATTTTGCTTGTCTTTTTGTCCTTTTCTTTTTTGTAGATGCTGTTATGAGTGTGTGTGTGTGTGTATATATATATATATATATATATATATATATATATATATATACTGAACAAAAATATAAATGCAACACTTTTGTTTTTGCTCCCATTTTGTATGAGATGAACTCAAAGATCTAAAACTTTTTCCACATACACAATATCACCATTTCCCTCAAATATTGTTCACAATACCAGTCTAAATCTGTGATAGTGAGCACTTCTCCTTTGCTGAGATAATCCATCCCACCTCACAGGTGTGCCATATCAAGATGCTGATTAGACACCATGATTAGTGCACAGGTGTGCCTTAGACTGCCCACAATAAAGGCCACTCTGAAAGGTGGTTTGTGAACAATATTTGAGGGAAATGGTGATATTGTGTATGTGGAAAAAGTTTAAGATCTTTGAGTTTATCTCATACAAAATGGGAGCAAAACCAAAAGTGTTGCGTTTATATTTTTGTTGAGTGTGTGTATATATATATATATATATATATATATATACATATATATACGTGTGTGTGTGTGTATAACAACTCATAATAGTGTGTGGGGGGGGGGGGCATTTTAACCTTTGCTTCGGCCCACACCCTTTTGGGAATTTGTTTTTTGAAATTGTTTGAGGTTTTGTTTGCTTTTGTTTTTCTTTAAGTTTTGTGTGTGTCAAATAAAAATTCATAATTCAGTTCAGGACTCGAGCTTCAGACCGCGTGATGTCATGTTGTGACACCACATTTGACAGTGTCTTTGATCTGTCACACGTTTCAGAAAATGACGAGTTCTTCTGTGTTCCAGGTGTTCAGGATGATGATGATGATGATGATGACCTCCACTGAGAAAATGAAGAAGAAACCCGTGAAGGACAGCATGACCCTGCTGCCATGTTTTTACTTTGTGGAGGTGAGAGATTGTTTCACGTCCTAACATTTCTCAGTCACGTGTGGGCTCGTGCTCAGAGGTACCACAAGGATTCAGCCATGGCAAGAGGTCCTCGAGCAGCTGGACCATTACCAGTGATGTTCTGTGTCCAGATCTGAGAGGAAATAGACATGAAGTTTGTGTTTGTTTGTCAAGGACAAAGAAGACGGACAGTACCCTGGAACATAAACATAGAGACCCAACGGAGCCAGAAGGGTCCACCTGAAGTTCCACAGAAGCAAACTGTGTTCTAGACTGTTCCTCATCAAAATGTTCCTCATTCAGGACTGGTGATCTGAGGGATCAGCTTCTGTGCTGGCACCCCATCAGAGGGGTTTCAGTAATGGATTCCAGACCAGGTGACTCATCACTTCCACACTCTGTGTCCTGGACCACAAGAATCCCCGACAGGAGGCACCGCTGAGTCCTGGCAAACAACAAAATGACAGTGAGACACGCACCGTTCTTCACCTTCCACACGCTTTTCAGGTTCAGATTGAACCTATGACCTTCTTTAAAACACTCCACACATTTGAGTTTCACAAAGCAGCTCTGTTCAGAACTGTTTTAATGAGACCAAGACACTGACACCAACCCTGACCACAAGATCTGTGTCTTCTAACAGATCAGAAATGTTCAAAGATGTCATCTGGAGTTTTTCCATCTTCATTACAGTGACAAATGGAACCGCGAATAAGTCAGTTCACTTTAAACATTTTGAATCCTGGTTTTATTTCTCAGAAGAGTTGCGTAAAATGCGTAGCTGAGATGGCGCTGGGACACCAGTGATTGACTCACCAGGAGACTCATGAGCCCTGAACACACGACCAAAAATATAAAAAAATCCTGTCCAAGATGTCTGCAAACTGGACTTGTTTAGTTACTTGAAGATGTTTTGCTCTTCATCCAGAAAAGTTTCATCACTTTTGAACTGAAGGCTGAGTCCAGAGCCGCCACCCCCCCGTGTCCAAGGCTGAGTCCAGAGATCCTCCCCCCATGTCCAAGACTGAGTCCAGACCTTCTCGAGTATTGATCCAGTGTGTTGTCTCATCTCTATAGTTATTTATTGCTACATTGTGGCTGTTTTAGCTCAGAGAAATGTCACGATGGCAGATTAAGATGATCCGAGTCTGTTTCTCTGTGATACTGAGCCTGGTTGAGATGGATTTAGAGTCGAGGATTTGGAACTTCTCAGCAGCACCTGTTGTTGTTTTTGTGTCGGCAGCTGCCCATTGTGGCTTCTTCCATGGTGTCTCTCTACTTCCTGGAGCTGACAGACTTCGTACAGCCGGCTCAGGTCGGCTTTCGTTGCCATGACCGTGACCTCAGTATGCCCTACGTGGATGGAGGAGATGAGTTCATCCCCCTGCTGATGCTCCTGAGCCTCGCCTTTGCCGGACCTGCTGCCTCGGTAAGGAATGAAATGTCAGCATTCTCTCAGGAGAAGGATGAACACCTTCACTGGCACACAGCTGTCCCACACTGACAGCTGAACTCAAACACAACATGAGCACCTGATTGACTCCTTTAGGATAAAACTAGCCAATCAGAGTGCAGGAACTGACTTTTGTGCTGTAGTTATGCTGACGCTAAATATTCATGTTAACAACTTAATGCACTTTTGAAGTCACAGTAACATTGAGCACAAATGTCACCAATATTTACACTCACACTGTACATCTGAAAGTGTTATTGAAGTTATTGATGGTGCGCATGCTGTCCATCACACTGTGTCACGCTCAACGTCTGCACAGGTGCCGTTTTGTGGCGCATTTCAGATCTTATATTGGATTTTCTGCACTGATGGCGTTTTGTGATGCGTTTTAGATCTTATATTGGATTTTCTGCACTGATGGCATTTTGTGGCGTGTTTCAGATCTTATATTGGATGTTCTGGACTGATGGCGTTTTGTGGCGCATTTTAAGATCTTGTATTGGATTTTCTGCACTGATGCCGTTTTGTGATGCATTTCAGATCCTATATTGGATTTTCTGCACTGATGACGTTTTGTAGCGTGTTTCAGATTTTTTTCTTGGATTTTCTGGACTGATGTTGTTTTGTGGCGTGTTTCAGATCTTATATTGGATTTTCTGCACTGATGGCATTTTGTGGCGCGTTTCAGATCTTATATTGGATTTTCTGCACTGATGGCGTTTTGTGGTGCATTTCAGATGCTATATTGGATTTTCTGCACTGATGACGTTTTGTAGCGTGTTTCAGATTTTTTTCTTGGATTTTCTGGACTGATGTTGTTTTGTGGCGTGTTTCAGATCTTATATTGGATTTTCTGCACTGATGGCGTTTTGTGGCGTGTTTTAGATCTTATATTAGATTTTCTGCACTGATGCCATTTTGTGGCACGTTTCAGATGTTATCTTTGATTTTCTGCACTGATGGCGTTTTGTGGCGTGTTTCAGATCTTTTCTTGGATTTTCTGCACTGATGGCGTTTTGTGCCGTGTTTCAGATCTTATATTGGATTTTCTGCACTGATGGCGTTTTGTGACACGTTTCAGATCTTTTCTTTGATTTTCTCCTCTGATGGCGTTTTGTGGCGTGTTTCAGATCTTATATTGGATTTTCTGGAATTCTGAGGTTTTGTAACAAACTATTGTTTGTTAGCTAAACTGTCAGTCAGAGCTGCGTCAGTCACAGTCAGTCAGAGCTGCGTGTGGTCAGAGCGAGCTGCAAAAAGTTTGTACCTGAGTTTTCAGAGGTGGTGTTTGTAGTTGCCATCTGCCACGCCGGTGTTTGCCAACCCGGACAGTGGGAATATCACCTCAACCGGCAACTTAGCCCCGCGACTGGACAGCAACAACGTCCGAGGCCCAACGTGGTGAATTCACTGAGGCCGCGCGCTGCGTCATTAAAGCCGCGCGTCACGAGTGCCGCTTCCCCGAGGCCTCGTGCAGCCACCGCGGATCCATCAGCGCGGAAACACCGAGGCCGCGCGGCACCAGCGCAGTGCAGATCCATCCCGGTGACAAACAACGCAGGCTGTTAACATCGGCGATCGACAAGCTGCTCATAAGCCGACCATGGGGCCTAAGAAGGTTCTGACAGCGGAGGAAGGTGACGATATTAAAAAATCTCTGGACTTTCTATCAGAGGAGATTTCTGTTGTGAAGCAGCAACAGAAATCAATTATGGATCTGGTGGAGGAGGTGAAGGCATTACGGCTCCAGAATGCCGAGAAAGACCGGCATCTGGTGCAGCTGGAAAATAGAGTGGCTGAATTGGAGCAGTACACCAGAATCAACGACGTCATCATCACAGGTCTTCACATCAAACCACGGTCCTACGCACGGGCGGTAACAGATGAGAGCGGAGGGGAGCCCAGTGAACAGGAGGTCAGCTCTGTGGAAAAACAGGTTGCTGATTTCCTCCTATCTAAAGGTATAGAAATGGATTTAAACAACATTGAAGCGTGCCACCCTCTGCCCCGGAGAAATGACGGTGATAAACGAACCGTCATCATGAGATTCATCAACAGAAAACACAAAACAGCACTGTTAAAACAAGGAAGAAAACTGAAAGGGACAAACGTATTCATCAATGAACATCTCACCAAACGGAATGCCGACATCGCCAGGAAAGCACGCTTCTTAAAGAAACAGGGAAAAATCCAGCACACATGGACTTCAAACTGTAAAATATTCATCAAACTGAACGGATCACCAGAACAAGCAAAAGTCATGGCAATAAGGAACATCGAGGAGCTGGACAAATATGAACAATAGTGTTTCTTAAAGCGAGGATCTGGACAAATATGACCAATAAGGTATGAGGACACAAACACATCACAACACCATGACACAGACCAGAGGAACCTATTCATCTACTACCTATTCATCTACATCTGGAGACAAGAAGGATATAACTCAAAGGATTGCTGATCATGGAAAAGTAGAACTGAGAACATTTAAATACACAGACCACAATGTACTGGACTTGGAGCACGATATAGACCCGGACAATAATTTCTTCTCAAATATCAATGACAGTTGTTGCTATTATACAGATGAACAGTTTAATCGGATCATTAGAACGGATAACAAATGATCAATAATCCATTTCAACAGCAGAAGTCTATATGCAAACTTTAACAACATTAAAGAATATTTAAGTCAGTTTAAAAAAATATTTAACATAATTGCTATATCAGAAACATGGATCAATGAAGATAAAGGAATGGATTTTGAACTGGATGGATATGAATTTAATTGTGTAAACAGAAAGAATAAGAGTGGAGGAGGAGTGGCTGTGTATGTGGATAAGAACATGGATTATAAAATAGTAGACGATATGACAACTGTGATTGATAACTTATTAGAATGTATAACTATTGAAATATGTGAAGAAAAAAGCAAAAATGTATTAGTCAGCTGTATATATAGAGCACCAGGATCTAGTATTGAAACATTCACTGACTGTATGGGAAAAATGTTCTCAAAAACTAATCAAAAAACTGTGTTCATTTGTGGTGACTTAAATATTGATCTGATCAATCCAAATAAGCATAAAATAACAGATGAATTTATCAGTATAATGTACAGTATGAGTTTATATCCAAAAATCACCAGGCCAAGCAGAATTACATCCCATAGTGCCACCTTAATTGATAATATATTCAGCAATGATATTGAGAATAACACTGTGAGTGGATTATTAATCAATGACATTAGTGATCATCTACCAGTTTTCATCGTTTATAATAGAAACCATCGGCGGAATCAGCCAGAGGAGAAAATAAAATACAGGCGAGTGCGGACAGAGGAAAACATGAACACACTAAAGAAGGATTTACAGGAGCAAAACTGGGAAAAGGTATACAGTGAAAGTGATGTTGATAGTGCATATGAAACTTTTTTACAAATATTTACATCATTATATGATAAAAATTGTCCAATTAAACAAGACTACAGAAAACAAAAAATCCAAGCTCGACCATGGATGACGAAAGGGTTACGAAATGCATGTAATAAGAAAAATACACTGTATAGAGAATTCATAAAACTAAAGACTAAAGAGGCAGAAAATAGATATAAGAAATACAAAAATAGATTAACTCATATTATACGGGTATGTAGGAAGGAATAAAAAACAGAGTTACCCTCAGTATTTCATTGATAATAATGTCAAGAAGGAAAATAAGGATGAGGTAGTCAACGGTTTTAATAATTTTTTTGTAAATATTGGACCAAGCTTGGCAGAAAAAATTCCCGATTCCCAACCTGAGGATTGGGATAATAATCTCATAGAAAGAAATCCCTGTTCAATGTTCCTCACAGCAGTGGATGGAAAAGAAATTATAGACATTGTGAATAATTGTAAATATAAAACATCTACCTGATTTAAATGAAATTGATATGGTGGTGGTAAAACAGGTCATTGAATGGATTGTAGAACCATTAACATACATCTGTAACTTATCATTTCAAACCGGTAAATTTCCCAATCAAATGAAAATAGCTAAGGTTGTGCCGCTGTATAAGACTGGGGATAGACACCACTTCACAAATTATAGACCTGTTTCTTTGCTTCCACAATTTTCCAAATTATTAGAAAAGTTATTCAATAATAGATTAGACAAATTCATAAATAAACATAAATTACTTACTGATAGTCAATATGGATTCAGAGCACATAGTTCAACATCACTTGCATTAATAGAATCAGTTGAGATTACAAATGCCATAGACCACAAATTACATTCAGTTGGAATATTTATAGACCTTAAAAAGGCTTTTGATACAATTAATCATGACATATTAATCAATAAACTTGAACAGTATGGGATTAGGGGGTTGGTGTTGCACTGGGTGAGAAGCTACTTAAGTAACAGAAAACAGTTTGTGAAGTTGGGGGAATATACATCATCATGCTTGGACAATGCTTGTGGCGTCCCACAGGGGTCAGTATTGGGTCCAAAACTGTTTCTAATTTATATAAATGATATTGTCAATGTTTCCAAAATATTAAAATTAGTATTATTTGCAGATGACACGAGCATTTTTTGTTCAGGGGGGGATTTGCAGGAGTTACTGAGGAGGATCAGTATAGAAATGGGAAAATTGAAAATATGGTTTGACAGAAACAAATTATCATTAAACTTAAGTAAAACAAAATACATGTTATTTGGCTATTGTAATACAGACATAGAGGTTCAGTTACAAGTCGAGGGGGTAGATATTGAAAGGGTACATGAAAATAAGTTTCTGGGGGTGATAATAGATGATAAGATAAACTGGAAGACTCATATAAAACATATACAAAGTAAACTGTCAAGAAGCATTTCAGTTCTAAACAAAGCAAAACATATTCTGGACCACAACTCACTCCGCATTCTTTACTGCTCACTGGTTTTACCATATTTACAGTACTGTGCAGAGGTATGGGGTAATACTTATAAAGGTACAACACAATCACTATCAGTAATGCAGAAAAGAGCTATAAGAATTATTCATAATACTGGCTATAGAGATCATACAAATCCACTATTTTTACAATCCAAATTCTTAAAATTCACAGACGTGGTTCATTTTCAAACAGTACAAATCGTGTATAAAGCAATAAACAATTTACTTCCAGCAAATATTAAAAATATGTTTTTTAACAGATCAGGGGATTACAGTCTGAGGGGGAAATTTAATTTAAAGCATCAGTGGGCACGAACAACATTAAAAGGTTTCTGTATTTCTGTCTGTGGGGTGAGGATGTGGAACAGATTGGGAGTGGGGCTCAAGCAATGTCCAAGCATGAACCAGTTCAAACAGCGGTACAAAAATGTTTTTTTCTAGGTATAGGGAGGAGGAAGGGTAATGAGGGTTAGGGTGTTTTTGTTTTTTGCTTCGGCTTGTAAATATATAGTATTTTGTATGTAAGTAGGTATGTGTAGGTGTATATTTATGTTTGTGTATATATATATGTGTATATGTATATATATATGTGTGTATATATGTTGAGATATATATATATATATATATATATATATATATATATATATATATATATATATATATATATATTGATATCGGTTTAGGTGTGTAGGAATCTATGTGTATATGTGGCAAAGGGTATTACTGGTTGTGGGGAAGAAGGGGTAGGGATAAATAAGCTGATGCTTCACCCTACCCCTTTTCGGACATGTTGGGTACACAGTAGGAACTTTTTTGTTGTTGTCTTTACTGATCTATCTTGTAATTGTTGTTGTATCAAATGTTCGAAATAAACAGTTTTCATTCATTCATTCATTCATTCCTTCTGCACTGATGGCATTTTGTGGCGCGTTTCAGATCTTATATTGGATCAAGGCGAGTGAATTTGCCTCTTGCTTGCCTCTACTGGTGGTTGGCTCTCACTGCGGTATTGTATCACTTCCTGTTCCGGAGCACAGCTGTGTTTTTCTGTATCTGTTAGCTGTTTAATCTGCGCAGTTAGATTGATCTAGTTATCTAGATTACGATTTGTTTCCCAGTGTAATCTTTACGTGCCTTAACTAAAGCACTCCTTCTGCTGAATCACCTCTAAATTATTTACACATTATTCACTTTGCGTGTTTTTAGGAATCCGCTAGGTTAGCGTAGCTACTAGCTCTTAGCCGATTTAGCATGGCGGCTTCTCCTGTCTCTCCTGCACTTTTCTGCTCTGGGTGTGAAATGTTTAGTTATTCCTCGGCCTCCTTTAGCAGTAACGGTACTTGTAATAAGTGTAGCTTATTCGTAGCTTTGGAGGCCAGGCTGGGCAAATTGGAGACTCGGCTCCGCACCGTGGAAAATTCTACAGCTAGCCAGGCCCCTGTAGTCGGTGCGGACCAAGGTAGCTTAGCCGCCGTTAGTTACCCCCTGGCAGATCCCAAGCAGCCGGGAAAGCAGGCCGACTGGGTGACTGTGAGGAGGAAGCATAGCCCTAAACAGAAGCCCCGTGTACACCGCCAACCCGTTCACATTTCTAACCGTTTTTCCCCACTCGACGACACACTCGCCGAGGATCAAACTCTGGTTATTGGCGACTCTGTTTTGAGAAATGTGAAGTTAGCGACACCAGCAACCATAGTCAATTGTCTTCCGGGGGCCAGAGCAGGCGACATTGAAGGAAATTTGAAACTGCTGGCTAAGGCTAAGTGTAAATTTGGTAAGATTGTAATTCACGTCGGCAGTAATGACACCTGGTTACGCCAATCGGAGGTCACTAAAATTAACATTAAATCGGTGTGTAACTTTGCAAAAACAATGTCGGACTCTGTAGTTTTCTCTGGGCCCCTCCCCAATCGGACCGGGAGTGACATGTTTAGCCGCATGTTCTCCTTGAATTGCTGGCTGTCTGAGTGGTGTGCAAAAAATGAGGTGGGCTTCATAGATAATTGGCAAAGCTTCTGGGGAAAACCTGGTCTTGTTAGGAGAGACGGCATCCATCCCACTTTAGAGGGAGCAGCTCTCATTTCTAGAAATCTGGCCAATTTTCTTAAATCCTCCAAACCGTGACTATCCAGGGTTGGGACCAGGAAGCAGAGTTGTAGTCTTACACACCTCTCTGCAGCTTCTCTCCCCCTGCCATCCCTTCATTACCCCATCCCCGTAGAGACGGTGCCTGCTCCCAGACCACCAATAACCAGCAAAAATCTATTTAAGCATAAAAATTCAAAAAGAAAAAATAATACAGCACCTTCAACTGCACCACAGACTAAAACAGTTAAATGTGGTCTATTAAACATTAGGTCTCTCTCTTCTAAGTCCCTGTTGGTAAATGATATAATAATTGATCAACATATTGATTTATTCTGCCTAACAGAAACCTGGTTACAGCAGGATGAATATGTTAGTTTAAATGAGTCAACACCCCCGAGTCACACTAACTGTCAGAATGCTCATAGCACGGGCCGAGGAGGAGGATTAGCAGCAATCTTCCATTCCAGCTTATTAATTAATCAAAAACCCAGACAGAGCTTTAATTCATTTGAAAGCTTGTCTCTTAGTCTTGTCCATCCAAATTGGAAGTCCCAAAAACCAGTTTTATTTGTTATTATCTATCGTCCACCTGGTCGTTAGTGTGAGTTTCTCTGTGAATTTTCAGACCTTTTGTCTGACTTAGTGCTTAGCTCAGATAAGATAATTATAGTGGGCGATTTTAACATCCACACAGATGCTGAGAATGACAGCCTCAACACTGCATTTAATCTATTATTAGACTCTATTGGCTTTGCTCAAAAAGTAAATGAGTCCACCCACCACTTTAATCATATCTTAGATCTTGTTCTGACTTATGGTATGGAAATAGAAGACTTAACAGTATTCCCTGAAAACTCCCTTCTGTCTGATCATTTCTTAATAACATTTACATTTACTCTGATGGACTACCCAGCAGTGGGGAATAAGTTTCATTACACTAGAAGTCTTTCAGAAAGCGCTGTAACTAGGTTTAAGGATATGATTCCTTCTTTATGTTCTCTAATGCCATATACCAACACAGTGCAGAGTAGCTACCTAAACTCTGTAAGGGAGATAGAGTATCTCATCAATAGTTTTACATCCTCATTGAAGACAACTTTGAATGCTGTAGCTCCTCTGAAAAAGAGAGCTTTAAATCAGAAGTGTCTGACTCCGTGGTATAACTCACAAACTTGTAGCTTAAAGCAGATAACCCATAAGTTGGAGAGGAAATGGCGTCTCACTAATTTAGAAGATCTTCACTTAGCCTGGAAAAAGAGTCTGTTGCTCTATAAAAAAGCCCTCCGTAAAGCTAGGACATCTTTCTACTCATCACTAATTGAAGAAAATAAGAACAACCCCAGGTTTCTTTTCAGCACTGTAGCCAGGCTGACAAAGAGTCAGAGCTCTATTGAGCTGAGTATTCCATTAACTTTAACTAGTAATGACTTCATGACTTTCTTTGCTAACAAAATTTTAACTATTAGAGAAAAAATTACTCATAACCATCCCAAAGACGTATCGTTATCTTTGGCTGCTTTCAGTGATGCCGGTATTTGGTTAGACTCTTTCTCTCCGATTGTTCTGTCTGAGTTATTTTCATTAGTTACTTCATCCAAACCATCAACATGTTTATTAGACCCCATTCCTACCAGGCTGCTCAAGGAAGCCCTACCATTATTTAATGCTTCGATCTTAAATATGATCAATCTATCTTTGTTAGTTGGCTATGTCCCACAGGCTTTTAAGGTGGCAGTAATTAAACCATTACTTAAAAAGCCATCACTTGACCCAGCTATCTTAGCTAATTATAGGCCAATCTCCAACCTTCCTTTTCTCTCAAAAATTCTTGAAAGGGTAGTTGTAAAACAGCTAACTGATCACCTGCAGAGGAATGGTCTATTTGAAGAGTTTCAGTCAGGTTTTAGAATTCATCATAGTACAGAAACAGCATTAGTGAAGGTTACAAATGATCTTCTTATGGCCTCGGACAGTGGACTCATCTCTGTGCTTGTTCTGTTGGACCTCAGTGCTGCTTTTGATACTGTTGACCATAACATTTTATTACAGAGATTAGAGCATGCCATAGGTATTAAAGGCACTGCGCTGCGGTGGTTTGAATCATATTTGTCTAATAGATTACAATTTGTTCATGTAAATGGGGAATCTTCTTCACAGACTAAAGTTAATTATGGAGTTCCACAAGGTTCTGTGCTAGGACCAATTTTATTCACTTTATACATGCTTCCCTTAGGCAGTATTATTAGACGGTATTGCTTAAATTTTCATTGTTACGCAGATGATACCCAGCTTTATCTATCCATGAAGCCAGAGGACACACACCAATTAGCTAAACTGCAGGATTGTCTTACAGACATAAAGACATGGATGACCTCTAATTTCCTGCTTTTAAACTCAGATAAAACTGAAGTTATTGTACTTGGCCCCACAAATCTTAGAAACATGGTGTCTAACCAGATCCTTACTCTGGATGGCATTACCCTGACCTCTAGTAATACTGTGAGAAATCTTGGAGTCATTTTGATCAGGATATGTCATTCAAAGCGCATATTAAACAAATATGTAGGACTGCTTTTTTGCATTTACGCAATATCTCTCAAATCAGAAAGGTCTTGTCTCAGAGCGATGTTGAAAAACTAATTCATGCATTTATTTCCTCTAGGCTGGACTATTGTAATTCATTATTATCAGGTTGTCCTAAAAGTTCCCTAAAAAAGCCTTCAGTTAATTCAAAATACTGCAGCTAGAGTACTGACGGGGACTAGAAGGAGAGAGCATATCTCACCCATATTGGCCTCTCTTCATTGGCTTCCTGTTAATTCTAGAATAGAATTTAAAATTCTTCTTCTTACTTATAAGGTTTTGAATAATCAGGTCCCATCTTATCTTAGGGACCTCGTAGTACCATATCACCCCAATAGAGCGCTTCGCTCTCAGACTGCAGGCTTACTTGTAGTTCCTAGGGTTTGTAAGAGTAGAATGGGAGGCAGAGCCTTCAGCTTTCAGGCTCCTCTCCTGTGGAACCAGCTCCCAATTCAGATCAGGGAGACAGACACCCTCTCTACTTTTAAGATTAGGCTTAAAACTTTCCTTTTTGCTAAAGCTTATACTTAGGGCTGGATCAGGTGACCCTGAACCATCCCTTAGTTATGCTGCTATAGACGTAGACTGCTGGGGGGTTCCCATGATGCACTGTTTCTTTCTCTTTTTGCTCTGTATGCACCACTCTGCATTTAATCATTAGTGATCGATCTCTGCTCCCCTCCACAGCATGTCTTTTTCCTGGTTCTCTCCCTCAGCCCCAACCAGTCCCAGCAGAAGACTGCCCCTCCCTGAGCCTGGTTCTGCTGGAGGTTTCTTCCTGTTAAAAGGGAGTTTTTCCTTCCCACTGTAGCCAAGTGCTTGCTCACAGGGGGTCGTTTTGACCGTTGGGGTTTTACATAATTATTGTATGGCCTTGCCTTACAATATAAAGCGCCTTGGGGCAACTGTTTTTTGTGATTTGGCGCTATATAAAAAAAATTGATTGATTGATTTTCTGGACTGATGGCGTTTTGTGGTGCATTTTAAGATTTTGTATTGGATTTTCTGCACTGATGGCGTTTTGTGGTGCATTTCAGATCCTATATTGGATTTTCTGCACTGATGACGTTTTGTAGTGTGTTTCAGATTTTTTTCTTGGATTTTCTGGACTGATGTTGTTTTGTGGCGTGTTTCAGATCTTATATTGGATTTTCTGGACTGATGGCGTTTTGTGGCGTGTTTTAGATCTTGTATTGGATTTTATGCACTGATGACGTTTTGTGACGTGTTTCAGATCTTTTCTTGGATTTTATGCACTGATGACGTTTTGTAGTGTGTTTCAGATTTTTTTCTTGGATTTTCTGGACTGATGTTGTTTTGTGGCGTGTTTCAGATCTTATATTGGATTTTCTGCACTGATGGCATTTGTGGCGTGTTTCAGATCTTATATTGGATTTTCTGCACTGATGGCGTTTTGTGACACGTTTCAGATCTTTTCTTTGATTTTCTCCTCTGATGGCGTTTTGTGGCGTGTTTCAGATCTTATATTGGATTTTCTGGACTGATGCCGTTTTGTGGTGTGTTTCACATCTTATATTGGATTTTCTGCACTGATGGCATTTTGTGCCGTGTTTCAGATCTTATGTTGGATTTTCTGCACTGATGGCGTTTTGTGACACGTTTCAGATCTTTTCTTTGATTTTCTCCTCTGATGGCGTTTTGTGGCGTGTTTCAGATCTTATATTGGATTTTCTGGACTGATGCCGCTTTGTGGCGTGTTTCACATCTTATATTGGATTTTCTGCACTGATGGCATTTTGTGGCGCGTTTCAGATCTTATATTGGATTTTCTGGACTGATGGCGTTTTGTGGTGCATTTTAAGATTTTGTATTGGATTTTCTGCACTGATGGCGTTTTGCGGTGCATTTCAGATCCTATATTGGATTTTCTGCACTGATGACGTTTTGTAGTGTGTTTCAGATTTTTTTTTCTTGGATTTTCTTGACTGATGTTGTTTTGTGGCGTGTTTCAGATCTTATATTGGATTTTCTGGACTGATGGCGTTTTGTGGCGCGTTTTAGATCTTGTATTGGATTTTATGCACTGATGACGTTTTGTGACGTGTTTCAGATCTTTTCTTGGATTTTCTGCACTGATGACGTTTTGTAGTGTGTTTCAGATTTTTTTTCTTGGATTTTCTGGACTGATGTTGTTTTGTGGCGTGTTTCAGATCTTATATTGGATTTTCTGCACTGATGGCATTTGTGGCGTGTTTCAGATCTTATATTGGATTTTCTGCACTGATGGCGTTTTGTGACACGTTTCAGATCTTTTCTTTGATTTTCTCCTGATGGCGTTTTGTGGCGTGTTTCAGATCTTATATTGGATTTTCTGGACTGATGCCGTTTTGTGGTGTGTTTCACATCTTATATTGGATTTTCTGCACTGATGGCATTTTGTGGCGCGTTTCAGATCTTATATTGGATTTTCTGGACTGATGACGTTTTGTAGTGTGTTTCAGATTTTTTTCTTGGATTTTCTGGACTGATGTTGTTTTGTGGCGTGTTTCAGATCTTATATTGGATTTTCTGCACTGATGGCATTTGTGGCGTGTTTCAGATCTTATATTCATTTTCTGCACTGATGTTGTGTTGTGGCGTGTTTCAGATGTTTTCTTGGATTTTCTGCACTGATGGCGTTTTGTGGCGTGTTTCAGATATTATATTGGATTTTCTGGACTGATGGCATTTTGTGGCACATTTCAGATCTCATATTGGATTTTCTGCACTGATGACGTTTTGTTGCGTGTTTCAGATTTTTTTCGTGGATTTTCTGCATTGATGGTGTTTTGTGGTGTGTTTCAGATTTTTTCATGGATTTTCTGGACTGATGCCATTTTGTGGCGCGTTTCAGATCTTATATTGGATTTTCTGCACTGATGACGTTTTGTGGCGCGTTTCAAATCTTTTCTTGGATCTTATGCACTGATGACGTTTTGTGGTTCGTTTCAGATCTTATATTGGATTTTCTGCACTGATGCCATTTTGTGGCGCGTTTCAGATCTTATATTGGATTTTCTGCACTGATGGTGTTTTGTGACACGTGTCAGATCCTATCTTTGAGTTTCTGCATTGATGCCATTTTGTGGCACGTTTCAGATCCTATCTTTGATTTTCTGGACTGATGGCGTTTTGTGGCGTGTTTCAGATCTTATATTGAATTTTCTGCACTGATGGTGTTTTGTGGCGTGTTTTAGATCTTGTATTGGATTTATTGCACTGATGACGTTTTGTGACATGTTTCAGATCTTTTCTTGGATTTTCTGCATTGATGGCATTTTGTGGCACGTTTCAGATTTTGTATTGGATTTTCTGCACTGATGGCGTTTTGTGGCGCGTTTCAGATCTTATGTTAGATTTTCTGGACTGATGGCGTTTTGTGGCATGTTTCAGATCTTATATCGTATTTTCTGCACTGATGACGTTTTGTGGCGTGTTTCAGATTTTTTCTTAGATTTTCTGGACTGATGGCGTTTTGTGCCATGTTTTAGATCTTATCTTGGATTTTCTGCACTGATGACGTTTTGTGATTCTTTTCAGATGTTATCTTTGATTTTCTGGACTGATGGCGTTTTGTGGCGCGTTTCAGATCTTTTCTTGGATTTTCTGCACTGATGGCGTTTTGTGGCGCATTTCAGATATTATTATCTCCGATTGTTCTGTCTGAGTTATTTTCATTAGTTACTTCATCCAAACCATCAACATGTTTATTAGACCCCATTCCTACCAGGCTGCTCAAGGAAGCCCTACCATTAATTAATGCTTCGATCTTAAATATGATCAATCTATCTTTATTAGTTGGCTATGTACCACAGGCTTTTAAGGTGGCAGTAATTAAACCATTACTTAAAAAGCCATCACTTGACCCAGCTATCTTAGCTAATTATAGGCCAATCTCCAACCTTCCTTTTCTCTCAAAAATTCTTGAAAGGGTAGTTGTAAAACAGCTAACTGATCATCTGCAGAGGAATGGTCTATTTGAAGAGTTTCAGTCAGGGTTTAGAATTCATCATAGTACAGAAACAGCATTAGTGAAGGTTGTTACAAATGATCTTCTTATGGCCTCGGACAGTGGACTCATCTCTGTGCTTGTTCTGTTAGACCTCAGTGCTGCTTTTGATACTGTTGACCATAAAATTGTATTACAGAGATTAGAGCATGCCATAGGTATTAAAGGCACTGCGCTGCGGTGGTTTGAATCATATTTGTCTAATAGATTACAATTTGTTCATGTAAATGGGGAATCTTCTTCACAGACTAAAGTTAATTATGGAGTTCCACAAGGTTCTGTGCTAGGACCAATTTTATTCACTTTATACATGCTTCCCTTAGGCAGTATTATTAGACGGTATTGCTTAAATTTTCATTGTTACGCAGATGATACCCAGCTTTATCTATCCATGAAGCCAGAGGACACACACCAATTAGCTAAACTGCAGGATTGTCTTACAGACATAAAGACATGGATGACCTCTAATTTCCTGCTTTTAAACTCAGATAAAACTGAAGTTATTGTACTTGGCCCCACAAATCTTAGAAACATGGTGTCTAACCAGATCCTTACTCTGGATGGCATTACCCTGACCTCTAGTAATACTGTGAGAAATCTTGGAGTCATTTTTGATCAGGATATGTCATTCAAAGCGCATATTAAACAAATATGTAGGACTGCTTTTTTGCATTTACGCAATATCTCTAAAATCAGAAAGGTCTTGTCTCAGAGTGATGCTGAAAAACTAATTCATGCATTTATTTCCTCTAGACTGGACTATTGTAATTCATTATTATCAGGTTGTCCTAAAAGTTCCCTAAAAAGCCTTCAGTTAATTCAAAATGCTGCAGCTAGAGTACTGACGAGGACTAGAAGGAGAGAGCATATCTCACCCATATTGGCCTCTCTTCATTGGCTTCCTGTTAATTCTAGAATAGAATTTAAAATTCTTCTTCTTACTTATAAGGTTTTGAATAATCAGGTCCCATCTTATCTTAGGGACCTCGTAGTACCATATCACCCCAATAGAGCGCTTCGCTCTCAGACTGCAGGCTTACTTGTAGTTCCTAGGGTTTGTAAGAGTAGAATGGGAGGCAGAGCCTTCAGCTTTCAGGCTCCTCTCCTGTGGAACCAGCTCCCAATTCAGATCAGGGAGACAGACACCCTCTCTACTTTTAAGATTAGGCTTAAAACTTTCCTTTTTGCTAAAGCTTATAGTTAGGGCTGGATCAGGTAACCCTGAACCATCCCTTAGTTATGCTGCTATAGACGTAGACTGCTGGGGGGTTCCCATGATGCACTGTTTCTTTCTCTTTTTGCTCTGTATGCACCACTCTGCATTTAATCATTAGTGATCGATCTCTGCTTCCCTCCACAACATGTCTTTTTCCTGGTTCTCTCCCTCAGCCCCAACCAGTCCCAGCAGAAGACTGCCCCTCCCTGAGCCTGGTTCTGCTGGAGGTTTCTTCCTGTTAAAAGGGAGTTTTTCCTTCCCACTGTAGCCAAGTGCTTGCTCACAGGGGGTCGTTTTGACCGTTGGGGTTTTACATAATTATTGTATGGCCTTGCCTTACAATATAAAGCGCCTTGGGGCAACTGTTTGTTGTGATTTGGCGCTATATAAAAAAAAAATTGATTGGTTTAATTACTGCCACCTTAAAAGCCTGTGGTACATAGCCAACTAACAAAGATAGATTGATCATATTTAAGATCGAAGCATTAAATAATGGTAGGGCTTCCTTGAGCAGCCTGGTAGGAATGGGGTCTAATAAACATGTTGATGGTTTGGATGAAGTAACTAATGAAAATAACTCAGACAGAACAATCGGAGAGAAAGAGTCTAACCAAATACCGGCATCACTGAAAGCAGCCAAAGATAACGATACGTCTTTGGGATGGTTATGAGTAATTTTTTCTCTAATAGTTAAAATTTTGTTAGCAAAGAAAGTCATGAAGTCATTACTAGTTAAAGTTAATGGAATACTCAGCTCAATAGAGCTCTGACTCTTGTCAGCCTGGCTACAGTGCTGAAAAGAAACCTGGGGTTGTTCTTATTTTCTTCAATTAGTGATGAGTAGAAAGATGTCCTAGCTTTACGGAGGGCTTTTTTTATAGAGCAACAGACTCTTTTTCCAGGCTAAGTGAAGATCTTCTAAATTAGTGAGACGCCATTTCCTCTCCAACTTACGGGTTATCTGCTTTAAGCTACGAGTTTGTGAGTTATACCACGGAGTCAGGCACTTCTGATTTAAAGCTCTCTTTTTTAGAGGAGCTACAGCATCCAAAGTTGTCTTCAATGAGGATGTAAAACTATTGACAAGATACTCTATCTCACTTACAGAGTTTAGGTAGCTACTCTGCACTGTGTTGGTATATGGCATTAGAGAACATAAAGAAGGAATCATATCCTTAAACCTAGTTACAGCGCTTTCTGAAAGACTTCTAGTGTAATGAAACTTATTCCCCACTGCTGGGTAGTCCATCAGAGTAAATGTAAATGTTATTAAGAAATGATCAGACAGAAGGGAGTTTTCAGGGAATACTGTTAAGTCTTCTATTTCCATACCATAAGTCAGAACAAGATCTAAGATATGATTAAAGTGGTGGGTGGACTCATTTACTTTTTGAGCAAAGCCAATAGAGTCTAATAATAGATTAAATGCAGTGTTGAGGCTGTCATTCTCAGCATCTGTGTGGATGTTAAAATCACCCACTATAATGATCTTATCTGAGCTAAGCACTAAGTCAGACAAAAGGTCTGAAAATTCACAGAGAAACTCACAGTAACGACCAGGTGGACGATAGATAATAACAAATAAAACTGGTTTTTGGGACTTCCAATTTGGATGGACAAGACTAAGAGTCAAGCTTTCAAATGAATTAAAGCTCTGTCTGGGTTTTGATTAATTAATAAGCTGGAATGGAAGATTGCTGCTAATCCTCCGCCCCGGCCCGTGCTACGAGCATTCTGACAGTTAGTGTGACTCGGGGGTGTTGACTCATTTAAACTAACATATTCATCCTGCTGTAACCAGGTTTCTGTAAGGCAGAATAAATCAATATGTTGATCAATTATTATATCATTTACCAACAGGGACTTAGAAGAGAGAGACCTAATGTTTAATAGACCACATTTAACTGTTTTAGTCTGTGGTGCAGTTGAAGGTGCTATATTATTTTTTCTTTTTGAATTTTTATGCTTAAATAGATTTTTGCTGGTTATTGGTAGTCTGGGAGCAGGCACCGTCTCTACGGGGATGGGGTAATGAGGGGATGGCAGGGGGAGAGAAGCTGCAGAGAGGTGTGTAAGACTACAACTCTGATGCTGTTTTGTGGTGCATTTCAGATCTTATATTGGATTTTCTGCACTGATGGCATTTGTAGCGTGTTTCAGATCTTATATTCATTTTCTGCACTGATGTTGTGGCGTGTTTCAGATCTTTTCTTGGATTTTCTGCACTGATGGCGCTTTGTGGCGCGTTTTAGATATTATATTGGATTTTCTGGACTGATGGCATTTTGTGGCACATTTCAGATCTCATATTGGATTTTCTGCACTGATGACGTTTTGTGGCGTGTTTCAGATTTTTTTCGTGGATTTTCTGCATTGATGGTGTTTTGTGGTGTGTTTCAGATTTTTTCTTGGATTTTCTGGACTGATGGCGTTTTGTGGCACATTTCAGATCTTACATTGGATTTTCTGCACTGATGACATTTTGTGGCGCGTTTCAAATCTTTTCTTGGATCTTCTGCACTGATGACGTTTTGTGGCGCGTTTCAGATCTTATATTGGATTTTCTGCACTGATGGTGTTTTGTGACACGTGTCAGATCCTATCTTTGATTTTCTGCACTGATGCCGTTTTGTGGTGCATTTCAGATCCTATCTTTAATTTTCTGCACTGATGCCATTTTGTGGCACATTTCAAATCTTTTCTTGGATCTTCTGCACTGATGGTGTTTTGTGGCGTGTTTCAGATCTTTTCTTGGATTTTCTGCACTGATGGCGTTTTGTGGCGTGTTTCAGATCTTATATTGGATTTTCTGGACTGATGGTGTTTTGTGGCGTGTTTCAGATCTTTTCTTGGATTTTCTGCAGTGATGGTGTTTTGTGGCATTTTTCAGATCATGCTGGTTGAGGGTTTGATCTACTGCATGCAGTCCAGACTCAAGCTTCGTCGAAATGAAGGAAGCATCAATGCAGGCGGCTGCAACTTCAACTCCTTTCTGCGCAGGACTGTCCGCTTTGTAGGTAAGACTGAAGCCAGATTTAGACAACCATGATGTTTTTGAGTTTGTTGTTAAGGTTGAAGCTTACCAATCCGTAGAGCAAGTACACAGGTGACAGTGGTAAGAAAAACTCCCTCTGATGATATTGAGGAAGAAACCTCAAGCAGACCAGACTCAGAGGGGTGACCCACTAACAGTTGCAAGGTTTTTGCAAAGTTTTACAATACTGAAGAAACAGACAACAGGAAGTCAAAACAGCATCTGCTTCAGGCATGACATCTCACGGTCAGTCCAGCATCCCATTGTCCACTGATGCCTATCCTGTGCAGTGCCCTCTGTACCTTGGACAGAGAGAAAAAGAGCAGAATCAGTTGGCCGGAAAAACTACATCTAAGGTAAAATTCATCAGCAGTAAATCGACAGGTGATCGCCAGCTGCTTGCCCTAAGCTTCACTAACACAACCAGAATTTAGATAAAGTTGAGGCTGAGACCTGTTCCATTATAAATAAAATGAAATTAAAAGGATAGAAAGCATAGTAACATACTATGCCAGTATGCTAGCCATACAAAAGGAAAAATAAGTGCGTCTTAAGTCTGGACTTGAAAGTCTCCACAGAATCTGTTTTATTGATGCAGGGAGATCATTCTACAGAACAGGGACATGACAAGAGAAAGCTCTGTGACTCAGACTTTTTATTTACCCTAGGGACACAAAGTAGTCCTGCACCCTGAGAACGGAAAGCCTGGGCCGGTACATAAGGTTTAATTAGGTCAGCTAGGTAGGGAGGTGCCAGTCCGTGAACAGTTTTATAGGCTAGTTGCAGAACCTTAAAATCTGATCTCACTGGGACAGGAAGCCAGTGAAAAAGTCTGACAGCAGCATTTTGAACCAATTGGAGAGCCCTAATGCTGGACTGTGGTAAACCAGAAAATAGAACATTGCAGTAGTCCAATCTAGAACAGACAAATGCATGAATTATGGTCTCAGCATCAGCCATAGACAGGATGGGACGAGTCTTCACTATATTTTGCAGGTGGAAGAAAGCAGTCCTCGTAATATTTCTAGAGTATGGGCCAGGTGGCCTACATACGATCTTTATTCTTCTGACCTTGGCTATACGTAGTATCATGGGCAGAGCAGAGAACCAGATGTTCAAACTAATTATATTTGTGACCCTCAACAGCTAATAAGCTAAACCTAGATTTATAAATGAGAGCAAGACCCCCGCCTTGCTTCGCATCACGAGGGACGTGACTAAATGTGTATGCCGGTGGGCAGGGCTCATTTCAGGGGAGGACAGCAATAGGTTTTAGCCAGGTTTCACATAAACCAATCATGTCTAAGTGATGATCCATAATTAGACCATTAATCAACAGTTCTCTAATCACCCCCTCCATGGCCTTCTGTAAAGTCTTAATGTTACCTTCCCTGTAGAGTTCTATCTATGTTTGCAAATAAGAAGGTGAAGGCCACCCGCCATCAGCAAGCAACGGCGACCCCAAAAAGAAGGCCAGTTATCAATGAACCTAAAGCCTTGCTGACTACAAAATTACGCCAGCCTCCTATTCAATGACGTCATCCTGCTAAACGCCTCATCATTACCCCAGGAGGGGAGGGGACCAGAGACTATTAAGGCCCCATTAAAAAAACATTGGCTTATTCACCTTGACATCAGAAAAAAGTGATGAGGGAGGGGGGATTCTTTTTTTCTATCTTTCTATCTTTATATTTTTTTTTATTTTTAGTTTTCTTTGATCTAAGAGAGAAGGAATTTCTTCAAAAGAAGATGTGAAATTTCAGCTACAGGTTGCCAGAAAGTGCACAGAATAGAACGTGTCAGCACAGAGCTACAACACCCTGAGGAAAAACTCTGCATCTGTTGTATTTAGCATCCAAGGTACCTCCACTGTCGAGTAGCAAGTTTTGGACCCGGCTCAGTAAATTTTGGCATGTTCAACCAAAGCATGTCACCACCTAGCAGACATGCCAATTCTTGCACCACCTATAGCACCGTCAATGAAATTTGCAAAAAAATAAAACAATAATAATAATAATAATAAAATAATTGATGTGGGCTGATTTTGGCATGTGGATAGGGATGATAAACTCATGTTTTTTATGGGGTCTAATTAATGCCGATATATTTTCCTGCAAGGTCATAAGTCCTTTCTATGTCCATTTTTGTGACCTCCAAGTGTCTCATCCTAATATCATTGACGCCGACATAAACAACTATGTGGCTATATTTAGGTTCATGTTCCTTTGGTGGACTATTCTTGTGCAACGTCAGCCTCCTAAGGTTTATTTGTTTATTTATTTGGATCCTCATTAGCTGCAGCAAAGCTGCAGCTACTCTTCCTGGGGTCCACACAAGTTTCAAACACAAACCAAAATACATTGAAAAATATATATAAAAAGACAAAAAAAGAGGAAGGAAAAAAAAAAACAAATTCCAATCAAATTAAATTAATCATCACACATGGTCAGTCTATATACACACAAAAAACATGTCTATACATGATCAAAGGTGAGAGGCAATGTCTCCAGGAATACATTTAATGTCAGCTGGTGTTTGTAATCTAACTTTGTGGGTGATAGAATCCCCTATCACTAACACATGGCGTTTTGGCCTGGAGAAAGGGGTAGAAGTCACCTGTGGACTTGGAAGACTATCAACAGGCATGTCAAAGGCTAAAAACTGTTCACAGTTTGCAGTGGCGACTGTGATTCGGGTTCCACAACTGGGCACCAGGCCCTACGTGACTTCTTCTGCCTAACAACAGTCCAAAAACCATTGTCTTTAGCTGGCGTTGTTAAGCTAATGTTAACGGACGTGCTAGCCGGCCTGACACTGAGTGCCCATAACATCTAACTCCACTGAAATAAGAAGCCACTCTAGCTTACAGACACGGCTCCCAGAAAGAGCCACCCTATCTGTAAGCATCGTGTAAGATTAATGGAAAGAGTAATGTAATGTAATGTGATACAGTAGATCTGTCTGAGGCAGGTCTCAAAAACTGTGCCCGTGCAAGAAGGAGACGAGTGAAGGAAGCCACCAAGACTCCACCGAGTCTTGGTGGAGAACTGTGCACAGTGCAGCTTTTGTTTGTTGCATCAACTAACCCTAACCCCAAGACGAGTGCTGTAATGTCCTTTAGGCCAGATATCTGCAAGGGTTGGATGTGCCATTGTTTAAACTAAACGGTGAAGAACTGAAAGAAGCGGACTCCTGTAGACACCTGGGACACATAGTCAGTAATGACCTAAGTGATGACCTTGATACAGACAGACAATGCAGGCAGCCACATGCTCACGCAGGTTCCATATGTGTCATCTTGATGTTAAATGAACCTTGTTTTGTTCATCCTGCTCTCCTGTGGACACAACTCAACTTTGGTGGAACTTCAAGAAATCATCTATAAATAAACTGTGTGATCATAACGTTATTTTAAAAGATTCAAATATGAGAGTAGAAGTCGACTGTGCACAGTCTGTGACACACAGTGATGTCAGGCTGTGATCAGGAATCTGGTCTGTGGGTTCCTGCAGAGTCTAGATGAGTCTGTGAGTCCCATCATATGTGGTGTTCTTCACCCAGCTTCACATACAGGTCCAGGATCAGGACCCGCTGGTTACCAATGTTACATACAAACCTCACTGTACAAGTCTGTACATATCATGTATCTATGTACTCTCCAGTCTGGAATAAAGTCATTGTTATTGTTATTAGGTGGACTGAATTATAACTTAAAAATAATTATGGTAGCAATTTTTTTTAAACTTTAACATCACATTCAGACTGATGTTTGTCTTGAAATGTTCAGGTTTGATCGGTCACAGAGATTCTGTCGCTCACATTGATTGATTTAAGACTTGAGAGTGGTACATGTGCGCCCCCTGCAGGTGTGCATGTGTTTGGACTGTGTGCCACAGCCCTGGTGACGGACATCATTCAGCTCGCCACGGGTTACCACGCCCCGTTCTTCCTCACAGTCTGCAAACCAAACTACACTCTGGCCGGTGTCTCCTGTGACAAAAACCTGTACATAACCAAAGACATCTGCTCCGGACACGACCAGCACGCCATCATGGCCGCCAGGTAGGAACCCCACACCTCTCAGCCCATAGTTTAAGACCCAAAATGTTGCCGGGTTCCAGCCGTGACCCTGGTGGCACGGTGGGCTCCTCTCTGAATCTGTGTGTTGTTGGTGCAGCAGCACAGTGCAGCTGTGATGTCGTGTTGATTCTGCGTCCCGTGAACGCGGACGAAGTACTGTAGAGAAAAAAGCATCATGTGAAGAAGAGACACAGCAGGATGCTCACACGTGGACGTTTTGTGTTTCTGCAGTGTTTTTTTCATGCACGTCTTTAGCTGGACTCCCTTCAACAGTTTCTTCTTTTTAACTGTGTTTTACTTTTGCACAAATGACAGCATCCAATAAAACCTCACTCTGTACAGATTTGAAATCACTGTACACAGTGTGGCCATTTGTACTTGGCCACATGGTGTGTGCAGCCAGTACACTCTGAGTGCGCGTCCCAAGCCCGGATAAATGAGGACGGTTGTGTCAGGAAGGACATCCGGAATAAAACATAGCAAAGTAAAGATGCAGACCACAATTGAATTTCCATACCGGATCGGTCCAGATCCAGGTTAAAAACAGCCACTACCGGAGCCATTGGCCAACAGGGTGCCGGCAGAAATTGGGCTACTGCTGGGCGAAGAAGAAGAAGAGGAGGAGAATGTGTCCACAGACAGCAGGAGGAGAGGAAAACTAGAAGGTTGGAAGAGAGAGTGGGGACTTTGAATGTTGGCACTTTGACTGGTAAAGGGAGAGACCTGGCTGATATGATGGAGAGGAGAAAGGTAGACATATTGTGTGTTCAAGAGTTCAAGTGGAAGGGAAGTAAGAGCAGGAGCATCGGCAGTGGGTACAAGTTATATCATGGTGAGGACAGGAAGAGAAATGATGTTGGGGTCATTTTAAAGGAAGAGTATGTTAAGTGTGTTGGAGGTTAAGCGAATTGAAGGGGTGATGATGAATATCATCATTGCATATGCCCCACAGGTAGGTTGTAAGATGAAGGAGAAAGAAGATTTCTGGAGTGTGTTAGATGAGGTGGTGGAGAGTGAACCCAAGCATGAAAGAGTGGTGATAGGAGCAGACTTCAATGGGCATGTTGGTGAAGGGAACAGAGGTGATGAGGAAGTAATGGGTAGATATGGTATCAAGGATAGGAATGGGGAAGGACAGATGGTAGTTGATTTTGCAAAAAGGATGGAAATGGCTGTGGTGAATGCCTACTTTAAGAAAAGGGAGGAGCACAGGGTGACATATGATCACAATCACTTGTGTTTGTAAGTGTACATATGTAAATAACTGTAAATATTACACCAGCTGTTTTTCATGTGTGTAGTTGTATCCAGATGTTATGAGTTTCAGATCAAAGCCTGATTAATATCGATCAAATCATGATTAAGTTCCTGCGGTGTGCAGGTGGTGCGCCTTTCCAGGTATTTAATTCAAATTCCTGTTGGGAAGGTGTAGTGACACGGACCCACAACAGGGGGCATAAAATGAACAGGCAATGGATAAGCCAAACAGTAACAATTTAATGTTGTGAAGTGCACAACGGAATACAGACAAATACGGTTTTAGTACCACAGACAATTATAAGTAGAGTGACGTGTGGGCAGGCTTGAGGATAGGAGACGTCCGTCCAGAATCGAGCTGGACCCCACACGGCCCTCACTGCCAACGGGTCTGAAGAACACCGGAGCCGCCAAGTCCTGGATCCCCAGGTGGCCACCGTCTCCAGCTGTCAGACCTGGTACTGCTGGCAGAGAACAGAAACAGTATTGATGAGTGTGAGTTCGCACACTCAGTAATCCCGCAGATTGTGTTCGTTAGGGAGGGAGCACCTCCACCTCCAGTCACACACTCGTGCAGCTCCTGTCTAACCACTTATCTGGTTGGGGTGTGAAACAAAGCCGTTGCTGTTCACACCAAACGCCAATCCCACAGATAAGGCAACACCACAGGAAAACGGCTGCAAAAAGAGTTCAGACTATGACACAGTTTTAGATACAGCAGAGAATTACCTCTTCTGGTGGCTGATTTCTCAGTGAGGAGGTGGAGTAGCAGTCCGGCCTTTATGGTGATGGGTTGGATGAGTGACAGCTGGTGCTGATGATGTGTGACAGCTGTCACTCCCAGTGGCTCCGACGCCCTCTCGTGCTTGAAGCCCGCACTTCAAGCAGGGTGCCATCTGGTGGTGATGGGCCAGCAGTACCTCCTCTTCAGCGGCCCACACAACAGTTCCATCTTTAATAATGTAATAAAAATGTAAACATCCACATAACAATGTACAGTGATGAAAGTGGCCCTTAGAAAAAAACCCCTGAAATTATTTTTCATGACTTTGGGGCTGCGGGGGTGGGGGGTACTACATGCGATCAATAAACTAAATGAGAGCTCTTTGTCAGTCCCATTTTCTTGCTCATTTTAGTCATAAAAAGCAGATTTCCTCATATTGTCAAGATGACAGAACTGTAACACACAGAGTGGATTAGAACACGGTGTTACTAATATTTAATAAAAGCACAGATTCCCGTTGGACTCTTACTGTTCTCTCTCTACATCTGACTTCAGAAAGTTGTGCTTTTAGCACAAATAATTTTAAATAAACTTTAATTCAAGTAAAAGCTGCACCTCCTCTTCGTTAAGTCACCAATATAACCTTTAGTTCTCAGAACACTGATTTGGGTTTAAATCAGATTCTTATTCACTTCTGTAAGTGGTTTTTCCATCCAGTGCCGACATCAGCGTTTCTGGGAAACTCACAACTTCAGTGTCGCACAAAACGACACGCAAACATTTTTTACATCAATGTCTGTCTTTTGGAGTGTGTTAAATATTGATCACATTTTAATTCACATGAATATTTCACATCCATGTAACAGAAGAAACCATAAAATGCAGATTTAGCAGGTTAACACATCATGTTTCCATGGAGACGGTTTGAAGTCAGTTCAGTTTGAAACATGATATAAAAATAAAACCCTGATCGGGAACGTTCATTTTCCTGTATAAACGATGATTTTAAAGGAAGTCTGCCGGCGTTTTGGTCCTTTGGCGCGAACCAGCTTCATGTGAATTTATTCCTGATGAACTTTAAGTCATCTTCCTGCAGCAGAACAACGTTTCATCCATTTGCTTGCTGTTTCAGCCCAGCACGGAGTTCACTGTAAAATCTGGAACAGCACCTCTCATTGGCTGCTGTGTGGGTGGGCAGCGGTCTCAGATCCGGACGTTAAAATGTGAGACTGAATGTCCACTGTGGCGTCTCGGAGACGTTTCCAAACTGTTTTACAAACACCAACATCATGAAGTCAGACCAAAGAAACAAAAATAACCCCGAAACATTCATCACTAGTCACATGACACAACCAACCAATGGGAGGCCAGCATCGTGCACTGCTTTGTGCCAAGCCTTGTGATTGGCTGCCAGGTCCAGTAAACATCCAAATGGACGACAGGAACAACTGTGACAACATTTTGCTTCAATCGATGCTTGATTTTGTGAGAAATTTCAACATTTTCTCCCCAGAAACTGGAATTCCATGAATTTCTGGAAAACTTTCATCACTGAATGTAAACCGTCCACATAATAATGTCAACTGTTCCCTGGGCGTGTCACAATACATGTGTTTGTATTGAAATGTAGAGCACACACCCACGGCACATTGTGCACAGAAACACAGTATGATTCTACACACGTCAATCACTGACATCCACAGACTGTCCATCACTCGAGTTTCATGCTCTGTGCAGGAGGCGTGGCCAGTGGCCACACCCCTCAGTCTGCCATGTATGTTTGAGGTGAAAAGAGGAAACAGTGAGCCGGGAAGTCAAAGCAAGCAACTGGATTATTCCATTCAGAAACTTTGGAAGCATGAGTGAAATTGGTTTATTATCTTGCCAAAATGATGTTTTGTGGGATATGTTACCGAATGTGTGTGTGTTTGTTTGTAATCATTGCATTTTTCACCTTTAACTCGCTATGCAGCACACAGTTTACATCAAAGACTCTTGCAACTTCACATATAGCATGTCAAAGGTCAAGGTCACAGGAAGGTCAAAGACTAAAATCACTAAAACAACTTTGCTGGTCGCAAAAAAGCCCCAATTTTTTTTTGGGGGGGGGGGGGTTTAGTGTTTGACCTTCCTGTGACCTTGTCCTATGACCTTTTTGTGTGCTGAAAGGTATCCTCCTATGGCTGCTATATTTGAATTGACAAGAATCTGCAATGATGATTTGCATGGTTTTTCACACGAAAATGATTTTTGTACATTTTTTCATCTTGATGTCACTAAATGATGTCATAACTTGAAACCTTTGCTATATTATGGATCCTCTCATCAAGCCCTTTAATTTGGTGTATTACACGACTCATGTTGTAGGTCTTTGGAGCAGGTCTGTGGGTTGACTATGACTGTTCTCACCATCCTTTGCTTCAGTTTATCTGAGATTTTTCTTGGTCTGCCACTTTGGGCCTTAACTAGTACTGTGCCTGTGGTCTTCCATTTCCTCACTATCTTCCTCACAGTGGAAACTGACAGCTGAAATCTCTGAGATAGCTTTTTGTATCCTTCCCCTAAACCATGATGTTGAACAATCTTTGTTTTCAGGTAATTTGAAAGTTGTTTAGAGGCTCCCATGTTGCCACTCATTAGAAGAGATGCAAAGAGGGGAAACATTTTCAAATGGCCAACTTAAATACCCTTTCTCATGACTGGATGCACCTGTG
Source organism: Thalassophryne amazonica (assembly GCF_902500255.1). NCBI lineage: Eukaryota > Metazoa > Chordata > Actinopteri > Batrachoidiformes > Batrachoididae > Thalassophryne > Thalassophryne amazonica. The sequence goes on along the minus strand of NC_047112.1, from coordinate 2,243,285 downwards.
TAAGGAGGTCAAGGGTCAATGAGCTTACCAAACCAATTTTGTGTTCCAATAATTAGTGCTAAATGTATTCAAATCAATAAAATTACAAGGGTGCCCAAATTTATGCACCTGCCTAATTTTGTTTAAAAAATTATTGCACACTTTCTGTAAATACTAGAAACTTCATTTCACTTCTCAAATATCAGTGTTTTTCTGCTATATGATATATTTCAGTGAAATTTCTGATCCAGACAACCAATGATTTTTATAGGAAAATCAAGACAATTATCAGGGGTGCCCAAACATTTGCATACAACTGTATGTGGACTATTCACATAATTATTTATATAATTTACATTATTATGTGGACGATTCACATTATGTGGATGATTCACATTATTATATGGATGATTCCCATTATTAGGTGAACTGTTCACATTATTAAATATGTATGTGATTCACATTATTATGTGTACGATTCACATTATTATGTATATGATTCACATTATTATGTATATGATTCACATTATTATGTGGACGATTCACATTATGTGGACGATTCACATTATGTGGACGATTCACATTATGTGGACGATTCACATTATTATGGATATGATTCATATCATTATATGGATGATACATATTATTATGTATATGAGTCACATTATTATGTGGACGATTTACATTATTGTGTGTATGATTCCCATTGTTATGTGTACTATTCACATTATTATGGTTATGATTCACATTATTATATGGATGATTCCCATTATTAGGTGAACTGTTCACATTATTACATATGTATGTGATTCACATTATTATGGATATGATTCACATCATTATATGGATGATACACATTATTATGTGGATGATTCACATTGTTATGTGTACGATTCACATCATTATATGGATGATACACGTTGTTATGTGGACGATTCACATTATGTGTACGATTCACATTGTTATGGATATGATTCACATCATTATATGGATGATACACATTATGTGGATGATTCACATTGTTATGTGTACGATTCACATTGTTATGGATATGATTCACATCATTATATGGATGATACACATTATGTGGATGATTCACATTGTTATGTGGATGATTCACATTATTATGTGGATGATTCACATTGTTATGTGGATGATTCACATTGTTATGTGTACTATTCACATTATTATGGATATGATTCACATCATTATGTGGATGATACACATTATGTGGATGATTCACATTATGGATATGATTCACATCATTATATGGATGATACACATTATTATGTGGATGACTCACATTATTATGTGTAGGATTCACATTATTATGTATGTGATTCACATTATTATGGATGTGATTCACATTGTTATGTGTACTATTCTTCATTATTATGTATGTGATTCACATTATTATGTGGGCAATTCACATTATTTTGTGGATGATTCACATTGTTATGTGTACGATTCACATTATGTGGATGATTCATATCATTATATGGATGATACACATTATTATGTGGATGATTCACATTATTATGTGGATGATTCACATTGTTATGTGTACGATTCACATTATGTGGATGATTCATATCATTATATGGATGATACACATTATGTGGATGATTCACATTATTATGTGGATGATTCACATTGTTACGTGTACGATTCACATTGTTACGTGTACGATTCACATTGTTACGTGTACGATTCACATTGTTACGTGTACAATTCATATTGTTACGTGTACAATTCACATTGTTATGGATATGATTCACATCATTATATGGATGATACACATGTGGATGATTCACATTATTATGGATGTGATTCACATTATTATGTGTAGGATTCACATTATTATGTCGGCAATTGACTTTATTATGTGTAGGATTCACATTATTATGGATGTGATTCAATCAATCAATCAATTTTTTTATATAGCGCCAAATCACAACAAACAGTTGCCCCAAGGCGCTTTATATTGTAAGGCAAGGCCATACAATAATTATGTAAAACCCCAACGGTCAAAACGACCCCCTGTGAGCAAGCACTTGGCTACAGTGGGAAGGAAAAACTCCCTTTTAACAGGAAGAAACCTCCAGCAGAACCAGGCTCAGGGAGGGGCAGTCTTCTGCTGGGACTGGTTGGGGCTGAGGGAGAGAACCAGGAAAAAGACATGCTGTGGAGGGGAGCAGAGATCGATCACTAATGATTAAATGCAGAGTGGTGCATACAGAGCAAAAAGAGAAAGAAACCCCCCAGCAGTCTACGTCTATAGCAGCATAACTAAGGGATGGTTCAGGGTCACCTGATCCAGCCCTAACTATAAGCTTTAGCAAAAAGGAAAGTTTTAAGCCTAATCTTAAAAGTAGAGAGGGTGTCTGTTTCCCTGATCTGAATTGGGAGCTGGTTCCTACACATAATAAAGTGAATTGCCGACATAATAATGTGAATCGTCCACATAATAATGTGAATCACATCCATAATAATGTGAATTGCCGACATAATAATGTGAATCGTCCACAAAATAATGTGAATCACATCCATAATAATGTGAATTGCCGACATAATAATGTGAATCGTCCACAAAATAATGTGAATCACATCCATAATAATGTGAATCCTACACATAATGTGAATCGTCCACATTATTATGGATGTGATTCACATTATTATGTGGACGATTCACATTATTATGTCGGCAATTCACTTTATTATGTGTAGGATTCACATTATTATGGATGTGATTCACATTATTATGTGGACGATTCACATTATTATGTCGGCAATTCACTTTATTATGTGTAGGATTCGCATTATTATGTGTAGGATTCACATTATTATGTCGGCAATTCACTTTATTATGTGTAGGATTCACTTTATTATGTGTAGGATTCACATTATGTCGGCAATTCACTTTATTATGTGTAGGATTCACATTATTATGGATGTGATTCACATTATTTTATGGACGATTCACATTATTATGTCGGCAATTCACATTATTACGGATGTGATTCACATTATTATGTGGACGATTCACATTATTATGTCGGCAATTCACTTTATTATGTGTAGGATTCACATTATTATGGATGTGATTCACATTATTATGTGGACGATTCACATTATTATGTGTAGGATTCACATTATTATGGATGTGATTCACATTATTTTATGGACGATTCACATTATTATGTCCGCAATTCACATTATTATGGATGTGATTCACATTATTATGTGGACGATTCACATTATTATGTCGGCAATTCACTTTATTATGTGTAGGATTCACATTATTATGGATGTGATTCACATTATTATGTGTAGGATTCACATTATTATGTGTAGGATTCACATTATTATGTGTAGGATTCACATTATTATGTGTAGGATTCACATTATTATGTGTAGGATTCACATTATTATGTGTAGGATTCACATTATTATGTGTAGGATTCACATTATTTTATGGATGTGATTCACATTATTTTGTGGACGATTCACATTATTATGTCGGCAATTCACTTTATTATGTGTAGGATTCACATTATTATGGATGTGATTCACATTATTATGTCGGCAATTCACATTATTATGGATGTGATTCACATTATTATGTGTAGGATTCACATTATTATGTGTAGGATTCACATTATTATGTGTAGGATTCACATTATTATGTGTAGGATTCACATTATTTTATGGATGTGATTCACATTATTTTGTGGACGATTCACATTATTATGTCGGCAATTCACTTTATTATGTGTAGGATTCGCATTATTATGTGTAGGATTCACATTATTATGTCGGCAATTCACATTATTATGGATGTGATTCACATTATTATGGATGTGATTCACATTATTATGGATGTGATTCACATTATTATGGATGTGATTCACATTGTTATGGATGTAATTCACATTATTTTGTGGACGATTCACATTATTATGTCGGCAATTCACTTTATTATGTGTAGGATTCGCATTATTATGTGTAGGATTCACATTATTATGTCGGCAATTCACATTATTATGGATGTGATTCACATTATTATGGATGTGATTCACATTATTATGGATGTGATTCACATTATTATGGATGTGATTCACATTGTTATGGATGTGATTCACATTATTATGTGGACGATTTACGTTATTATGGATATGATTCACATTATTATGTGGACGATTTACATTGCTAAATGATTAAAACAACACTAGAAGCACTCAGAGTGCAAACCTCCGCCAAGGCCATGGGGTCACCGACGCCATAACATCTACACGCCGTGGAATCATTGAACCTAAAAAAGTCTAACAGTGATGTTTGCTCAGTAGTAAAAAAGTTTCATCTGCTGTGACTGGATAGCATTTATCCTTAGCGCTTGGCATCACAGTTTATTGCAACTTGCACCTTTCCCAGAAGCTACTGTCATCTGAGCACTGATATTGATATTGCATGTACTTATAGACAAAAACAAATAAGAGACAACATTCAATTTATTAATCAACTAAACTGCAAATATATGAATATATATACTGACCCTAAAGACATTCCCTCCTTGGCACAGTGATCTATTTCTTTGTCTCTTTTTCTAAAATTGTATATAATAATCATTAGATTATTAATATATAAACGAAAATAAATGTAAGAAGTATTACAATTTGAAAACAAATGCACCCGAACGTGATGACAGCTGCAACTGCTTAATGCTAACTTTTAACATTGAAAATGCCATAGACATGCTAAAGCGTTAGCATCGGGATCCGGATCACCACTAAAATTTAATCACTTGTTCCTCTTGTCATTTCCAACCACGCCACAAAATTTCAACAAAAATAAATTTAAGAAATATTACAATTTGAAAACAAATGCACCCGGACGTGATGACAGCTGCAACTGCTTAATGCTAACTTTTAACATTGAAAATGACATAGACATGCGGATCGTAATCTGGATCACCACTAAAATTTAATCACTTGTTCCTCTTGTCATTTCCAACCACTCCACAAAATTTCATCAAAATCCGTTCAAAATGTTTTGAGTTATCCTGCTGACAGACAGACAGACAAACAAATGCAACCGAAAACATAACCTCCTTGGCGGAGGTAATAAAGAAAACATGGAAAATACTGAATAGTATCATAGCAAATAAACCCAAATCAAAGAATTACCCAAATTACTTTACTTATAATAACAAAGATGAATATAACATGAACCAAGTAGTGCATAGTTTCAATTAATTTTTTGCTAATGTTGGTCCAGATCTGGCAGCTGACATCCCTTACCAAAAATAGTACTGATAAGTATATAAAAAGTAAACTAGAAGTATACTTGAAACATACTTACATATACTACTTTTTGGTAAGGGATTCCACACAGCCCAAGAGGAAAATCACCAATTAATTGATAGAAATCCACATACAATGTTCCTTGGCCCAGTTGATGAAAGGGAAATTATTAAAGTAGTTCATACATGTAAAAGCAAAAAGTCAGCTGATCATAATGACGTACATATGTCCTTAGTAAAGCAATTAATTACTGAAATCGCCAAACAATTAACAAATATGTTTAATACATCATTTCAAACTGGAATTGTCCCAAATGGTATGAAAAAAGCAAAAGTGATACCTTTATTCAAATCTGGTGACAAACATCTTTTTACTAATTACAGGCCTGTGTCTTTATTGTCACAGTTTTCAAAGATATTGGAAAAACTTTACAACAGCAGGTTGCTTGATGACTGTCAGTATGGTTTTAGAGCAAAAAGGTCCACTGCACTGGCACTGGCAATTGAAGAGATCAATAAACATGTGGACCAAAGGGAAATAGTTTTAGGTTTATTTATTGACCCAAGAAAGGCTTTTGACACAATCAATCACAATATATTATTTCAAAAGATGGAACTGTATGGGATCAGAGGAGTGGCTCTGAATTGAAACCAGAAGCAGTTTGTTAAACTCGGGGACTGCTGTTCTTCATATCTGGACATCGTTTGTGGGGTTCCCCAGGGTTCTGTGTTGGGACCAAAGTTATTTATTTTATACATTAACGATTTATGTACATTTTTGGATGTGTTCATAGCAGTTCTCTTTGCAGATTACAAAAACCTGTTTTGTTCAGGAGATAATTTGCAACAATTATTATCTGATTTAGGATTGGAAAAGATAAAGTTGAAGAGTTGGTTTGATATTAACAAACTGTCATTAAATTGGTCTAAAACTAAAATAATGTTATTTTGAAATCATAAAAAAGAAGCACAAATACAGTTAAATACAGAAGGGTAAACAGAATGTGTCAAAGAGAACAAGTTGTTAGGTGTGATTATTGATGAAAGAATCAACTGGAAAGCTCATATTCAGCATATTCAAAAGAAAGTATCAAAAAGTATTGCAGTTTTAAATAACTATAATAACTGTAAAACCACAGTGCAACCATTATTCATCCTTCAAAAAAGACCATTACGAACAATCCACAATACAGGGTATCGGGACCATACCAACCCATTGTTCATTAAATCGAAAACATTAAAACTCTATGATATGATAACATCCAAGACTGTTCAGTTGATGTACAAAGTGAAAAATAAGCAATTGCCATTTAGAATTCAAGATTTTTTTTTTGTTTTTTTGTTTTACGCAAAGAGAAGGAATATATAATTTAAGGGGTTTGTGTATCATTTTAAAATTGCGGGTGCTCGGACAACCAGGAAATGCTTCTGTGTCTCCATTTGTGGCTCCAAAAAATGGAATAATCTACCTGAGGAACTCAAACGATGTCCAAATATTAACCGGTTCAAATATTTACATAAAGAAATGGTGTTCTCTGGATATGTATCTGATGAAATAGGTTGAGTTTGTGTGTTGTATGAAGAATCTGCTACACTTGAATCCTTACTACTGAAAATGTACGGTGGTAACGAGCACGTAATAGGAGCTGTTTGGGAAATATGTGACTTCGCTTGAGATTTTGTTTGGAAATGTTCGTTCATGATCAGGCACATAGCCTGGTTTAATTTGAATGTACGGAGCGGTGTTGGCATTGATAAGCGTTGCTTCTGCCTACACCAGGGGTGGCCAAGTTCGGTCCTCGAGAGCCACCTTCCTGACACTCTTAGTTGTCTCCCTGCTCCAACACACCTGAATCCAAAGAAAGACTCAGTCTTTCATTGGATTTCATTGTCAGGAAGGTGGCTCTCGAGGACCGAACTTGGCCACCCCTGGCCTTCACCTTTTGGGCGCTATGTACATTGTTTTCTTTTTTTTCTTTTAACTACTTTGTCGATGAATTTTATTTGTGTACAAGTGATTTTTGTTAAACATATGTGTGCCTAATAAATTCAATTCAATTCAAATACTATTCACATTATTATGGATATGATACACATCATTATATGGATGATACACATTATGTGGACGATTCACATTATTATGTGGACAATTCACATTGTTATGTGGACGATTCACATTATGTGGACGATTCACATTATTATGTGGATGATTCACATTATTATGGATATGACTCACATTGTTATGTATGTGATTCGCATTATTATGCGTACTATTCACATTATTATGTGGACTATTCACATTGTGTGGACGATTCACATTATTATGTATATGATTCACATTATTATGTGTACTATTCACATTGTTATGTGTACTATTCACATTGTTATGTATATGATTCACATTATTATGTATATGATTCACATTATTATGTGTACTGTTCAGATTATTATGTATATTATTCACATTATTATGTGGATGATTTACATTATTATGGATATGATTCACGTTATTATGTGTATGATTCACACTGTTATATGTACTATTCACATTACCATGTATATGATTCACATTATTATGTGGGGAATTCACATTATTATGTGGACTACTCACATTATGTATATGATTCACATTATTATGTGGACGATTCACATTACTTGGATGATTCATATCATTATGTATATGATTCACATTGTTATGTGGACGATTCACATTATTATGTATATGATTCACATTATTATGGACGATTCACATTATTATGTGGACTATTCACATTGTGTGGACGATTCACATTATTATGGACGATTCACATTATTATGTGGACTATTCACATTGTGTGGACGATTCACATTATTATGTATATGATTCACATTATTATGAGGACAATTCACATTATTATGTGTACTATTCACATTATGTATATGATTCACATTATTATGTATATGATTCACATTATTATGTGTACTGTTCAGATTATTATGTATATTATTCACATTATTATGGACGATTCACATTATTATGTGGACTATTCACATTGTGTGGACGATTCACATTATTATGGACGATTCACATTATTATGTGGACTATTCACATTGTGTGGACGATTCACATTATTATGTATATGATTCACATTATTATGAGGACAATTCACATTATTATGTGTACTATTCACATTGTTATGTATATGATTCACATTATTATGTATATGATTCACATTATTGTGTACTGTTCAGATTATTATGTATATGATTCACATTATTATGGACGATTCACATTATTATGTGGACTATTCACATTGTGTGGACGATTCACATTATTATGTATATGATTCACATTATTATGAGGACAATTCACATTATGTGTACTATTCACATTGTTATGTATATGATTCACATTATTATGTATATGATTCACATTATTATGTGTACTGTTCAGATTATTATGTATATTATTCACATTATTATGTGGATGATTTACATTATTATGGATATGATTCACGTTATTATGTGTATGATTCACACTGTTATATGTACTATTCACATTACCATGTATATGATTCACATTATTATGTGGGGAATTCACATTATTATGTGGACTACTCACATTATGTATATGATTCACATTATTATGTGGACGATTCACATTACTTGGATGATTCATATCATTATGTATATGATTCACATTGTTATGTGGACGATTCACATTATTATGTATATGATTCACATTATTATGGACGATTCACATTATTATGGACGATTCACATTACCTGGACGATTCACATCATTATGTATAGGATTCACATTATGTGTACTATTCAGATTATCATGTATATGATTCACATTATTAAGCAGACCATTTACATTATTAAGTGAACTATTCACATTATTATGCGGACGATTAACAGAATTATGCAGACCATTCACATTATTATGTGGACCATTCACATTATTATGTGGACCATATGTGGACCATTCACATTATTATGCGGACGATTAACATTATTATGCGGACGATTAACAGAATTATGCGGACCATTCACATTATTATGTGGACCATTCACATTATCATGCGGCCCATTCACATTATTATGAGGCCCATTCACATTATTATGCGGACGATTTACATTATTATGCGTACTATTCACATTATTATGAGGCCCATTCACATTATTATGTCGCCCATTCACATTATTATGCGGACGATTTACATTATTATGCGTACTATTCACATTATTATGCGGACCATTCACGTTATTATGCGTACTATTCACATTATTATGTCGCGCATTCACATTATTATGTCGCCCATTCACATTATTATGCGGACGATTTACATTATTTTGCGTACTATTCACATTATTATGCGGACCATTCACATTATTATGCGGACCATTCACATTATTCTGTAGAGGATTTACATCATTATGTGAACTATTCACATTATGTTGAGGATTCACATTGTTATGTTGACCCATTCACGTTATTATGCGGACGATTCACATTATTATGTGGACGATTCACCTTATGTACCATTCACATTATTAAGCAGACGATTCACATTATTATGCGGACGATTCACATTATTATGCGGACGATTCACATTATTATGCGGACGATTCACATTATTATGCGGACGATTCACATTATTATGCGGACGATTCACATTATTATGCGGACGATTCACATTATTATGCGGACGATTCACGTTATTATGCGGACGATTCACGTTATTATGCGGACGATTCACGTTATTATGCGGACGATTCACGTTATTATGCGGACCATTCACGTTATTATGCGGACCATTCACGTTATTATGCGGACCATTCACGTTATTATGCGGACCATTCACGTTATTATGCGGACCATTCACATTATTATGTCGCCCATTCACATTATTATGCGTACTATTCACATTATTATGCGGACCATTCACATTATTATGCGGACCATTCACATTATTCTGTAGAGGATTTACATCATTATGTGAACTATTCACATTATGTTGACAATTCACATTGTTATGTTGACCCATTCACGTTATTATGCGGACGATTCACATTATTATGTGGACGATTCACCTTGTTATGTACCATTCACATTATTAAGCAGACGATTCACATTATTATGCGGACGATTCACATTATTATGCGGACGATTTACATTATTAAGCGGACGATTTACATTATGCGGACGATTTACATTATTATGCGGACGATTTACACTATTATGCGGACGATTTACACTATTAAGCGGACGATTTACATTATTAAGCGGACGATTTACATTATTTAGTGGACGATTTACATTATTATGCGGACGATTTACATTATTAAGTGAACCATTCACATTATTATGTATAGGATTCACATTATTATGTGGACGATTCACATTATTATGTGGACGATTCACATTATTATGTGGACGATTCACATTATTATGTGGACGATTTACATTATTAAGCGGACGATTTACATTATTAAGCGGACGATTTACATTATTATGCGGACCATTCACATTATTATGCGGACCATTCACATTATTATGCGGACCATTCACATTATTATGCGGACGATTCACATTATTATGCGGACGATTTACATTATTAAGCGGACCATTCACATTATTATGCGTACTATTCACATTATTATGCGGACCATTCACATTATTATGCGTACTATTCACATTATTATGCGGACCATTCACATTATTATGCGGACGATTCACATTATTATGTGGACGATTTACATTATTAAGCGGACGATTTACATTATTAAGTGAACCATTCACATTATTATGCGGACGATTCACATTATTATGCGGACGATTCACATTATTATGCGGACGATTCACATTATTATGCGGACGATTCACATTATTATGCGGACGATTTACATTATTATGCGGACCATTCACATTATTATGCGTACTATTCACATTATTATGCGGACCATTCACATTATTATGCGTACTATTCACATTATTATGCGGACCATTCACATTATTATGCGGACGATTCACATTATTATGCGGACGATTCACATTATTATGCGGACGATTTACATTATTAAGCGGACGATTTACATTATTAAGTGAACCATTCACATTATTATGCGGACGATTCACATTATTATGCGGACGATTCACATTATTATGCGGACGATTCACATTATTATGCGGACGATTTACATTATTAAGCGGACGATTTACATTATTAAGCGAACCATTCACATTATTATGTATAGGATTCACATTATTATGTGGACGATTCACATTATTATGTGGACGATTCACATTATTATGTGGACGATTTACATTATTATGTGGACAATTTACATTATTAAGCGGACGATTTACATTATTAAGTGAACCATTCACATTATTATGTATAGGATTCACATTATTATGCGGACGATTTACATTATTAAGCGGACCATTCACATTATTATGCGTACTATTCACATTATTATGCGGACCATTCACATTATTATGCGTACTATTCACATTATTATGCGGACCATTCACATTATTATGCGGACGATTCACATTATTATGTGGACGATTTACATTATTAAGCGGACGATTTACATTATTAAGTGAACCATTCACATTATTATGCGGACGATTCACATTATTATGCGGACGATTCACATTGTTATGCGGACAATTTACATTATTATGCGGACCATTCACATTATTATGCGTACTATTCACATTATTATGCGGACCATTCACATTATTATGCGTACTATTCACATTATTATGCGGACCATTCACATTATTATGCGGACGATTCACATTATTATGTGGACGATTTACATTATTAAGCGGACGATTTACATTATTAAGTGAACCATTCACATTATTATGCGGACGATTCACATTATTATGCGGACGATTCACATTATTATGCGGACGATTCACATTATTATGCGGACGATTTACATTATTAAGCGAACCATTCACATTATTATGTATAGGATTCACATTATTATGTGGACGATTCACATTATTATGCGTACTATTCACATTATTATGCGGACCATTCACATTATTATGCGGACGATTCACATTATTATGTGGACGATTTACATTATTAAGCGGACGATTTACATTATTAAGTGAACCATTCACATTATTATGCGGACGATTCACATTATTATGCGGACGATTCACATTATTATGCGGACGATTTACATTATTAAGCGAACCATTCACATTATTATGTATAGGATTCACATTATTATGTGGACGATTCACATTATTATGTGGACAATTTACATTATTATGTGGACGATTTACATTATTATGTGGACAATTTACATTATTAAGCGGACGATTTACATTATTAAGTGAACCATTCACATTATTATGCGGACGATTTACTTTTTTTTTTTTTTTGGAACAAGTGTTTATTATTCAACTTCGTTTAAAGCTTTACAACGTATAATGTTTACTTATATAACACAGAACAGAGCACACACACACATACACACACACAGAAAAAAAAAATGAAAAAATGAACAAGAATCAGAACAAAGAAAATCTTGGCAAATTTGTACATTTCAAATTGTTACTTTTGGTATCTAATGTATAGTATTTATAGTGTTGGAAAGAATATATACATTTCCTTCTTTTTCTGCTCTACTCCACCTCACAATCTGTATTTATATCCAGTCATAGTATGTTATCAGTGGTTTCCATCTCTTTCTAAATAGGCCCATAGTGACATTTAATCCTGCTGTTATTTTCTCCATTTTGTAAACGTCCAACATCCTATCTTTCCAATGATTTGTTGTAGGTGGATCAGGTTTATACCAAAATATAGTTATCATTTTCTTAGCCACCAGTATCATTATCTTGAAAAGATACAGTTTTTCTTTAGCTAATAGGTCCCCCGGGAGCAATCCAAAAACAAAAACAAGGGGATTCCAGTCAATATAGATTTGTAAAATATTTGAAATTAATTCCTTGATTCCCTCCCAAAATATTTTAAGTTTTGGACAATCCCAGAAAATATGAGTGTGATCGCCAATTTGTCCACAGTTTCTCCAGCATAAGTTTGTTTTTGATTTATTAAATTTGAAAGTGGTAGCAGGTGTCTTAAAATATCGAGTGTTTATTTTCCATAAAAACTCTTTCCATGTTGGGCTATTTGTCAGTTTGTGTCCACCTTCACAAATTTGTTCCCATTCTTGATCTTCAATTATTATGTTCATTTCCAATTCCCACTTTTCTTTTATCTCTAAAGAGTTCTCATATTTCTTTGTAGACTTTTGTATAGATTTGATATCATTTTATCATATTGTTTATGCTTGAGTGTATTAATGAATAGCATTTCCAAATGTGTAGGTTGTTTATTAAGAAGAGACCATTCTTTATGGGACATTAAATAACTTCTCAATTGCAGGAATCTATAAAAATCTATTGATGCTAAGCCATATTTTTCCTGGCATTGACTAAATGATCCTAGTATCTCCCCTTTAAATAAATCATTAATGAAAATTAAATTCTTATTTTCCCAGTTTTTGAACCTCTGATCTTGTTGCCCTGGTATGAAATCTAAAATATCTGTAATTTTCATGGCTCTGGATATTGACTGGGGGGCTTTAATCTTTTTCCTAACAGTATTTAGAACTCTGTGAGTGCACTTCATGTAATTATTTGAGATTTTAAATTTGTTCCATATCTCATTTGAGCAGAATATTAAAGATTGTAATGGGATTTTGGGACAATAACTTTGTTCTAATGTCAGCCATTGCGTTTCTTTTTGTTTTAACCATTCCATTGCTCCATTTAGTTGTGCTGCCCAGTAGTATAATTTCAAATTTGGTAAATTAAGACCTCCACAAGCTTTACTGCTGGACAGTAAAGGGAATTTGATTCTAGCCTTTCTTTTTTGCCATATAAATGTAGAAATCATTTTTTGCATTTTATTAAATTCGGTTTCTGGGATCCAGATAGGGATAGATGAAAATAAATATAACAGCCTGGGAACAATATTCATTCTAATTGTTTCAATCCTCCCGAAGAGGGAAAGAGGTAAAATTGTCCACCTGTCTAAATCTTTTTGAATTTGATCGAGTAGTTTTCCATAATTTTCTTTGTATAATTGGGAACTGTCTTTGGTAACATTTATTCCCAAGTATCGAAAACCATTGTGTGACCAATTGAATTTAACTTTTTTAGAGAGTTCTATAGGCCAATTCCCTGTTAACATCATTGCTTCAGAGTTCAGTTCATTTATTTTATATCCCGAAATGATGCTAAAGTCATGTAAACAGTCTAGAAGTTTTGGTTTTGAGGTCATTGGGTCTCTAATGTATAGTATTATGTCATCTGCATATAGTGACAGTTTGTGGGTCCTTATATGATCTGGTATACCTAGAATTGAAGATACGCTTCTAATTAATTCTGCCAGGGGTTCTATACTAATAGCAAATAGAATTGGAGATAAGCAGCAGCCTTGACGGGTACCTCTTTTCAAAGGGAAACTTTCCGACAAGTGCCCATTAACACGAACTCTTGAAGTAGGGTTGGAATATAACACTTCAAACCAACTGATGAAATTTTCATCAAAACCCATTTCCCCTAGAACAGGGGTGGGCATCGAGGGCCGAGACACTGCAGGTTTTCCATGCAACCATTCATCTCAGCAGGTGGGTTGCTGATGAGCTTCTCCTCTGAACACAAACACCTGGTTGTCAATGAAATCACCTGCTGAGACACCTGATCATTAATGAAATCACCTGCTGAGGTGACTGGTTGCACGGAAAACCTGCAGTGTCTCGGCCCTTTATGGCACATGATTGCCCACCCCTGCCCTAGAACATGCTTTAAAAACATCCAGTCCACTCGGTCAAATGCCTTCTCGGCATCGAGGCCAAGAAGCATTGATGGATGTGAACTTTGCTGTTCTGTTAATATTATATTAAGGGTGCGTCTGATATTATTTATTCCAAATCTTTTTGGTATAAATCCTGTCTGGTCTGGGTTAATAAGTTTATTAATGATTTTTTGAAGTCTTTTAGACAAAATGGAGCTTAAGATTTTAACATCATTACAGAGGAGACTTATTGGTCTGTATGAGGCACATTGTGTGGGATCTTTACCGTCCTCATATATTACTGAGATGATTGCTTCTGCCCAGGTTTTTGGTGGCTCTTTGACATTTAAGGCATAATTACATACCCTTTGTAGGAGAGGGACAAGTTCCGTTTGAAAACATTTATAAAATTCCCCGGGGAATCCATCCACACCAGGTGATTTATTATTTTTTAACTTCCCTATGATGGATTTTATTTCTTCTTTTGTAATGGGAACTACTAATCCTTTTGCCTCATTTTTGTCTAGTTTAGTAAGATTAATTTGCTGTAAAAATTGTTTAATTTTTCCTGGTTTATTGGGGATAGCTGTAGAATCATACAATTCTTTATAATATTCAGAAAATGCATTTGCTATCTCACTTGGTTGAGATATATATTTTTTTTGATTTGGGGCATGCTACTTTTTGAACAATTCGACTAGCCTGTGCTTTTCTTAATTGAAATGCGAGTAATCTGCTTGCTTTATTTCCTTGTTCGTAATATTTCTGATTAGAAAAGCGTAAAGCCCCCTCCACCTTGTGTGTGAGTAGGTCATTCAGATTTTGTCTACATTTTTTTAATTCTTGTAAAACCATATCCTTATTTGTTCTTTTATGTTCTATTTCTAGTATTTCAATCTGTTCTTCTAATCTTATTTGGTTCCTCTCACGCTCCTTCTTAAGTTTAGAGGAGAATGAGATAATTTTACCCCTCAAGACTGCTTTTGCTGTGTCCCATAGAGTTGAAGGTGAAGTTGCCTCATTGTCATTAGTTTCCAAAAAATAATTCAATTTCTCTTTTATATATTGAACTGCCTCTGGATTATTTAGAAGTGATACATTTAGTCTCCATAGTTTTAAAGGTTTGTCTTGATCCAAGTTTAAGGACATTAAAACTGGTCTGTGGTCTGAAAGCGTTTGTGGTTCAATATGGCAATCTTTTATTATATGAGCTATTTGTTTAGAAACACATAGAAAGGCAATTCTTGAATGACTTTTATGAACATTTGAAAAGTAGGTATAATCTCTGACCTTTGGATTTTTTACCCGCCATATGTCAACTAATCCCAATTCTTTCAACAGATTGTTCAATGCCCTAGCTTTGGATAGTTGGTATTTTTGTTCTAATGGAAATTTATCTATGTAGTGGTTTAAAACACAGTTAAAGTCTCCTCCTAGTATTATTGGTCCTTTTGAATTCATCGCTAAAATTTGAGCTATTTGTCGAAAAAAAATTGGGTTGTCCTCGTTTGGGGCATATATGTTCATAATTGTTAGAGTTATTCCACCAATTGAACCAATAATAATTATCCAGCGTCTGTTTTTATCCTTCATAATTTTTTCCGAAACCAGCCATAAAGATTTGTGGCATAGTATAGTAACACCCCTTTTTTTTGTAATTTTCATATGAAGCGCTAAATACCTGTCCCACCCAGTCCTTTTTCAATTTTGCATGCTCTGCCTCATTTAAATGAGTTTCTTGTAGTAACGCGATTGAACAACTTAACCTCTTTAATTGGGCCAAGATCTTCTTTCTGTTTATGACGTGATTTAAACCATTTATATTATAACTTACTATCTTCAACACTGTCATTATGAAGTAAGAGTGGGTTTACCATACACTGCATCTCTCCTGGGTGCCTCAGCATCATTCCAAGCCACATTGACAATCATTTTCAATTTACCAAGAAAGAAAAACATTGAACAAGTTGAACCTTCAAAAAGAACCTTAAAGAAAAACTTCCAAAAATACAGTTTGCTGTCCCGATATGGGACAACAAATTCCTGATGTAAACTAGGCAGGGAGGCCTGGCTCCCTGGATAAAATACACAAAGATGTGTGAGCAGCATTCCACATTCTTCCCGACCTAATGCTGCTTTGAATGCCCGGGTTTAGACAGATATTCCCTTCGTTACACTCCGACTTATGGCTTAAAAAATGTTAATTGTTTCTCAGCCTACGTGTTCTCTTATTCTTATATTGATATGCATATATATATATATATATATATATATATATATATATATATATGCACACACACATACATACATGCATACATACTTACACTTACACATTCCTACACACGTACGCATATGAGTATTCACATGCACATATGTACCCACACAGACATATACACGCTTCTGGATACATATACACTCATACATTCTCACATATATGCAACTACATTTTTTTTTTTCTCTTTCCTCCCCTTTCTTCTTTCTTTGTAACTTCTGTAGTTCCAATAGTTCAAGGGGGATGTAGAAATCTTGTCTTCATTTTAGACCTCCTCAGAGTAGGTCACAGGTTTTATGATGGCTCTAATGTCCTCTGTGTTCAGCATTTGTCCAGACTTTTTCTGCCAGCCCCGAGTTTGCCAGCCATCCTGTAACAGTTCTCTCTAGAAGATCCCTCTCATCCACCTCTACCGTAATCCCCAGCTCTCTTAGAGTAGGTTGGGCGTCCAGGAGGGAAGGGAAGATTTTGATACCAGTCTCCAGGAATAGCTTCAGTTGGGCTGGGTATGGTGATTGTGCCTTTATTTTACGCTCCTTGAGTTTTTTGATCACCTCACGCACTTGTTTCCTTTTCCTTTGCACCTCTGGAGAAAAATCGTGGTCAAAAAAGACCTTTTTCCCATTGAATTCAACATTCTGTTGCTCCCAGGCCTGTCGCAACACTGCCTGTTTCACACTGAAATCTACAAACTGAACTATAATGGACCTCGATGGTGCCGTCGGTTTTGGCTTAGACACTGTAGACCTGTGTGCTCGCTCGATGCGAATATCGGTGTCTTCAGGTAAGTTTAGTTTCGACTTGAGAAATTGAGTGATGAATGGTATCATCTCTTTTCCTTCTGAATCTTCTTTTATCCCATGAAGTCTTATGTTGTTTTTGCGCATTCTGTCCTCCAGTTCATCTTGCTTTGCAGTTAGCTTAGCATCTTTTTTAAGCAGGTATGCTAACACTTTTTCCTGTCGTGTGTCTCGATCTTCATTGTTGCTTACCCTGGTTTCCGCAACTTCGATTCTTTTTTCCAGTGTATCAGTTCTTTTGTTGATTTCTCCTATTGTCATCTCCATGCACGTTTGAGACTCCTTAATATCTCGTTGAGCATTTCCAGACTCCTCTCAGAATTTACGAAGCTCCATGAGCAACAGGTTTTCGGCCCCGGCTTCGGCTTGTGTTAGGCTAGCATCTAGCATTAGCTGCTTTTGCGTCATTTTCTTGTCTTCACTTTTCCCCATTTTAGCATCTTTCTTGCTCGTTCGTTGTCCAGTAGCCATTCTTGTAGGTTCTTTTATTTTCATTCAGTTAAATCGATATTACAGGAAGCGGACGTCCACGATTTACATTTTTAAGTGAACCATTCACATTATTATGCGGACGATTAACATTATTATGCGGAACATTCACATTATTAAGCGGACGATTTACATTTTTAAATGAACCATTCACATTATTATGCGGACGATTTACATTTTTAAGTGAACCATTCACATTATTATGCGGACGATTTACATTTTTAAGTGAACCATTCACATTATTATGCGGACGATTTACATTTTTAAGTGAACCATTCACATTATTATGCGGACGATTAACATTATTATGCGGAACATTCACATTATTAAGCGGACGATTTACATTTTTAAGTGAACCATTCACATTATTATGCGGACGATTTACATTTTTAAGTGAACCATTCACATTATTATGCGGACGATTTACATTTTTAAGTGAACCATTCACATTATTATGCGGACGATTTACATTTTTAAGTGAACCATTCACATTATTATGCGGACGATTAACATTATTATGCGGACCATTCACATTATTAAGCGGACGATTTACATTTTTAAGTGAACCATTCACATTATTATGCGGACGATTAACATTTTTAAGTGAACCATTCACATTATTATGCGGACGATTAACATTATTATGCGGACCATTCACATTATTAAGCGGACGATTAACATTTTTAAATGAACCATTCACATTATTATGCGGACGATTTACATTTTTAAGTGAACCATTCACATTATTATGCGGACGATTAACATTATTATGCGGAACATTCACATTATTAAGCGGACGATTTACATTTTTAAATGAACCATTCACATTATTATGCGGACGATTTACATTTTTAAGTGAACCATTCACATTATTATGCGGACGATTTACATTTTTAAGTGAACCATTCACATTATTATGCGGACGATTTACATTTTTAAGTGAACCATTCACATTATTATGCGGACGATTAACATTATTATGCGGAACATTCACATTATTAAGCGGACGATTTACATTTTTAAGTGAACCATTCACATTATTATGCGGACGATTTACATTTTTAAGTGAACCATTCACATTATTATGCGGACGATTTACATTTTTAAGTGAACCATTCACATTATTATGCGGACGATTTACATTTTTAAGTGAACCATTCACATTATTATGCGGACGATTAACATTATTATGCGGACCATTCACATTATTAAGCGGACGATTTACATTTTTAAGTGAACCATTCACATTATTATGCGGACGATTAACATTATTATGCGGAACATTCACATTATTAAGCGGACGATTTACATTTTTAAGTGAACCATTCACATTATTATGCGGACGATTTACATTTTTAAGTGAACCATTCACATTATTATGCGGACGATTAACATTATTATGCGGAACATTCACATTATTAAGCGGACGATTTACATTTTTAAGTGAACCATTCACATTATTATGCGGACGATTTACATTTTTAAGTGAACCATTCACATTATTATGCGGACGATTAACATTATTATGCGGACCATTCACATTATTAAGCGGACGATTAACATTATTATGTGGACCATTCACATTATTATATGGACCATTCACATTATTATGTGGACCATTCACATTATTATGCGGACGATTAACATTATTAAGTGGACCATTCACATTATTAAGCGGACGATTTACATTTTTAAGTGAACCATTCACATTATTATGCGGACGATTAACATTATTATGCGGACCATTCACATTATTAAGCGGACGATTAACATTATTATGCGGACCATTCACATTATTACGCGGACGATTTACATTTTTAAGTGAACCATTCACATTATTATGCGGACGATTTACATTTTTAAGTGAACCATTCACATTATTATGCGGACGATTAACATTATTATGCGGACCATTCACATTATTAAGCGGACGATTAACATTATTATGTGGACCATTCACATTATTATGTGGACCATTCACATTATTATATGGACCATTCACATTATTATGTGGACCATTCACATTATTATGCGGACGATTAACATTATTAAGTGGACCATTCACATTATTAAGCGGACGATTTACATTTTTAAGTGAACCATTCACATTATTATGCGGACGATTAACATTATTATGCGGACCATTCACATTATTAAGCGGACGATTTACATTTTTAAGTGAACCATTCACATTATTATGCGGACGATTCACATTATTATGCAGACCATTCACATTATTAAGCGGACGATTTACATTTTTAAGTGCACCATTCACATTATTATGCGGACGATTAACATTATTATGCGGAACATTCACATTATTAAGCGGACGATTTACATTTTTAAGTGAACCATTCACATTATTAAGCGGACGATTAACATTATTATGTGGACCATTCACATTATTATGCGGACGATTAACATTATTAAGTGAACCATTCACATTATTAAGCGGACGATTTACATTTTTAAGTGAACCATTCACATTATTAAGCGGTCGATTTACGTTTTTAAGCGAACCATTCACATTATTATGCGGACGATTAACATTATTATGTGGACCATTCACATTATTAAGTGAACCATTCACATTATTATGCGGACGTTTCACATTATTTAGTGAACCATTCACATTATTAAGTGGACGATTTACATTATTAAGTGAACCATTCACATTATTATGCGGACGATTAACATTATTATGTGTACAATTCACATTATTATGTGGACGATTAGCATTATTAAGTGGACCATTCACATTATTAAGTGGACCATTCACATTATTATGTGGACGATTAGCATTATTAAGCGGATGATGTACATTATTACGTGAACGATTCACAATATTATGCAGAGATTAACATTATTATGTGGACCACTCACGTTATTAAGTGAACCTCTCACATTATTAAGCGGACGTTTCACATTATTTAGTGAACCATTCACATTATTATGCAGACGATTAACATTATTAAGTGAACCATTCACATTATTATGCGGATGATTAACATTATTATGTGGACCATTCACATTATTAAGTGAACCATTCACATTATTATGCGGACGTTTCACATTATTAAGTGAACCATTCACATTATTATGCGGACGATTAACATTATTATGTGTACAATTCACATTATTATGTGGACGATTAGCATTATTAAGTGGACCATTCACATTATTATGTGGACGATTAGCATTATTAAGCGGATGATGTACATTATTACGTGAACGATTCACAATATTATGCAGAGATTAACATTATTATGTGGACCACTCACGTTATTAAGTGAACCTCTCACATTATTAAGCGGACGTTTCACATTATTTAGTGAACCATTCACATTATTATGCAGACGATTAACATTATTAAGTGAACCATTCACATTATTATGCGGATGATTAACATTATTATGTGGACCATTCACATTATTATGCAGACGATTAACATTATTAAGTGAACCATTCACATTATTATGCGGCTGATTAACATTATTATGTGGACCATTCACATTATTAAGTGAACCATTCACATTATTATGCGGACGATTAACATTATTAAGTGAACCATTCACATTATTATGCGGATGATTAACATTATTATGTGGACCATTCACATTATTAAGTGAACCATTCACATTATTAAGCGGACGATTTACATTTTTAAGTGAACCATTCACATTATTATGCGGACGATTAACATTATTATGTGGACCATTCACATTATTAAGTGAACCATTCACATTATTATGCGGACGTTTCACATTATTTAGTGAACCATTCACATTATTAAGTGGACGATTTACATTATTAAGTGAACCATTCACATTATTATGCAGACGATTAACATTATTATGTGTACAATTCACATTATTATGTGG
This sequence comes from Thalassophryne amazonica, assembly GCF_902500255.1. Classification (NCBI taxonomy): domain Eukaryota; kingdom Metazoa; phylum Chordata; class Actinopteri; order Batrachoidiformes; family Batrachoididae; genus Thalassophryne; species Thalassophryne amazonica. Next base: position 2,220,742 of record NC_047112.1, on the reverse strand, counting down.
ACGATTAGCATTATTAAGTGGACCATTCACATTATTAAGTGGACCATTCACATTATTAAGTGGACCATTCACATTATTATGTGGACGATTAGCATTATTAAGCGGATGATGTACATTATTACGTGAACGATTCACAATATTATGCAGAGATTAACATTATTATGTGGACCACTCACGTTATTAAGTGAACCTCTCACATTATTAAGCGGACGTTTCACATTATTTAGTGAACCATTCACATTATTATGCAGACGATTAACATTATTAAGTGAACCATTCACATTATTATGCGGATGATTAACATTATTATGTGGACCATTCACATTATTAAGTGAACCATTCACATTATTATGCGGACGTTTCACATTATTTAGTGAACCATTCACATTATTAAGTGGACGATTTACATTATTAAGTGAACCATTCACATTATTATGCGGACGATTAACATTATTATGTGTACAATTCACATTATTATGTGGACGATTAGCATTATTAAGTGGACCATTCACATTATTAAGTGGACCATTCACATTATTATGTGGACGATTAGCATTATTAAGCGGATGATGTACATTATTACGTGAACGATTCACAATATTATGCAGAGATTAACATTATTATGTGGACCACTCACGTTATTAAGTGAACCTCTCACATTATTAAGCGGACGTTTCACATTATTTAGTGAACCATTCACATTATTATGCAGACGATTAACATTATTAAGTGAACCATTCACATTATTATGCGGATGATTAACATTATTATGTGGACCATTCACATTATTAAGTGAACCATTCACATTATTATGCGGACGTTTCACATTATTAAGTGAACCATTCACATTATTATGCGGACGATTAACATTATTATGTGTACAATTCACATTATTATGTGGACGATTAGCATTATTAAGTGGACCATTCACATTATTATGTGGACGATTAGCATTATTAAGCGGATGATGTACATTATTACGTGAACGATTCACAATATTATGCAGAGATTAACATTATTATGTGGACCACTCACGTTATTAAGTGAACCTCTCACATTATTAAGCGGACGTTTCACATTATTTAGTGAACCATTCACATTATTATGCAGACGATTAACATTATTAAGTGAACCATTCACATTATTATGCGGATGATTAACATTATTATGTGGACCATTCACATTATTATGCAGACGATTAACATTATTAAGTGAACCATTCACATTATTATGCGGCTGATTAACATTATTATGTGGACCATTCACATTATTAAGTGAACCATTCACATTATTATGCGGACGATTAACATTATTAAGTGAACCATTCACATTATTATGCGGATGATTAACATTATTATGTGGACCATTCACATTATTAAGTGAACCATTCACATTATTAAGCGGACGATTTACATTTTTAAGTGAACCATTCACATTATTATGCGGACGATTAACATTATTATGTGGACCATTCACATTATTAAGTGAACCATTCACATTATTATGCGGACGTTTCACATTATTTAGTGAACCATTCACATTATTAAGTGGACGATTTACATTATTAAGTGAACCATTCACATTATTATGCAGACGATTAACATTATTATGTGTACAATTCACATTATTATGTGGACGATTAGCATTATTAAGTGGACCATTCACATTATTAAGTGGACCATTCACATTATTAAGTGGACCATTCACATTATTATGTGGACGATTAGCATTATTAAGCGGATGATGTACATTATTACGTGAACGATTCACAATATTATGCAGAGATTAACATTATTATGTGGACCACTCACGTTATTAAGTGAACCTCTCACATTATTAAGCGGACGTTTCACATTATTTAGTGAACCATTCACATTATTATGCAGACGATTAACATTATTAAGTGAACCATTCACATTATTATGCGGATGATTAACATTATTATGTGGACCATTCACATTATTAAGTGAACCATTCACATTATTATGCGGACGTTTCACATTATTTAGTGAACCATTCACATTATTAAGTGGACGATTTACATTATTAAGTGAACCATTCACATTATTATGCGGACGATTAACATTATTATGTGTACAATTCACATTATTATGTGGACGATTAGCATTATTAAGTGGACCATTCACATTATTATGTGGACGATTAGCATTATTAAGCGGATGATGTACATTATTACGTGAACGATTCACAATATTATGCAGAGATTAACATTATTATGTGGACCACTCACGTTATTAAGTGAACCTCTCACATTATTAAGCGGACGTTTCACATTATTTAGTGAACCATTCACATTATTATGCAGACGATTAACATTATTAAGTGAACCATTCACATTATTATGCGGATGATTAACATTATTATGCGGACAATTAACATTATTAAGTGAACCATTCACATCATTATGCGGACGATTAACATTATTAAGTGAACCATTCACATTATTATGCGGATGATTAACATTATTATGTGGACGATTAACATTATTAAGCGGACGATTAACATTATTAAGCGGACGATTAACATTATTAAGCGGACGATTAACATTATTAAGCGGACGATTTACATTATTAAGCGGACGATTCACATTATTATGCAGACGATTAACATTATTATGTCGACCATTCACATTATTAAGTGAACCATTCACATTATTATGCAGACGATTAACATTATTATGTCGACCATTCACATTTTTAAGTGGACTATTTACATTATTAAGTGAACCATTCACATTATTAAGTGAACCATTCACATTATTAAGTGGACTATTCACATTATTAAGTGAACCATTCACATTATTAAGTGAACCATTCACATTATTAAGTGGACTATTTACATTATTAAGTGAACCATTCACATTATTAAGTGAACCATTCACATTATTAAGTGGACTATTTACATTATTAAGTGAACCATTCACATTATTAAGTGGACTATTTACATTATTAAGTGAACCATTCACATTATTAAGTGAACCATTCACATTATTAAGTGGACTATTTACATTATTAAGTGAACCATTCACATTATTAAGTGAACCATTCACATTATTAAGTGGACTATTTACATTATTAAGTGAACCATTCACATTATTAAGTGAACCATTCACATTATTAAGTGGACTATTTACATTATTAAGTGAACCATTCACATTATTAAGTGGACTATTTACATTATTAAGTGAACCATTCACATTATTAAGTGAACCATTCACATTATTAAGTGGACTATTTACATTATTAAGTGAACCATTCACATTATTAAGTGAACCATTCACATTATTAAGTGGACTATTTACATTATTAAGTGAACCATTCACATTATTAAGTGAACCATTCACATTATTAAGTGGACTATTTACATTATTAAGTGAACCATTCACATTATTAAGTGGACTATTTACATTATTAAGTGAACCATTCACATTATTAAGTGAACCATTCACATTATTAAGTGGACTATTTACATTATTAAGTGGACTATTTACATTATTAAGTGAACCATTCACATTATTAAGTGAACCATTCACATTATTAAGTGAACCATTCACATTATTAAGTGAACCATTCACATTATTATTCTGACCATTCATGTAATCCTGGCCGGCACAGTTCCTTTGTGTTCACAAGTGTCGAACGCTCCAGATTCTCTTCTTCTTTCCAACCTGGTTGTGATTATAATCAATCAGAGGTTGACAGTGATGTTGACGAGCCATCAGGTCGAAGTGGAACATGAACATTTTTGATTAAACATTATTTTGTTTGTGGGATGAGAACTAGCTGACCTGAAGACCTTCAGCTCGTCAGTAACAGACGAGCGTGAAGCATCATGGGACGCTCCCGTTTTCTAATACCGTGATGCTGTTTTTATCACCGCTACCATGACAACAGGGTGGTCTCATGTCTTATATGTCTGTTTTTTCTTTACAGGAAAACCTTCCCTTCCCAGCATGCAACTCTGTCTGCTTTCGCTGCCGTCTACGTGTCTGTGAGTCCAAATTAATCATCAGTTCACATCATCAGAACAGTATCAATGCAGAAAGTCCTCCAGATAACAGATGTTTCTGTCTGTCTGTCTTCTTTCCAGATGTATTTTAATTCGACCATCTCTGACAGCACCAAGCTGTTGAAGCCTGTGCTGGTCTTCTTGTTTGCCATTGCAGCGGCATTGACAGGTTTGACGCAGATCACACAGTATCGCAGCCACCCCATCGACGTCTATGTGGGGTTCCTCATCGGAGCGTTCATCGCTGCATACTTGGTGAGAAATTCCGTGTCCAGGTCTGATCCCTGTCACAGTTCAGAACTTTAGGCAGAGCAGGTCTGTGAGTTTGGGGCAGGTCTGTGAGGGTGGTGTGAGGGTGGGGCGTGTGTATGAAATCACAGCAGGTCTGTGAGGGCGGGGCAGGTCTGAGAGTCTGTGTTTTTAGCATCTGGAGTTTACGTGACGTGCAGGAAGCTGGAATCATGTTGTCCAGTGTCAAAATAAAATGTCCTGGTCGATTATATTTGGTTTATGAGGTAGAAGAATCTTTGCATTTATTCAGATTCTGGGGCGTTTTGGGGGGACATGATGTCATGTTGTTTCTCCTGCAGGCGTTTCACGCTGTGGCTAACTTCAAGTCTGTCAGTGATCCAGCTCCGGTTCCATCCCCTTCACCCCTGAAGGAAGATCCACTGCGAGCGCTCACCGAGCGAGGCCACGAGTCCGTCTACAACAAGGGTCCGGCTTCAGCTTCAGAAAGCAATGACGAAATTGCAGCAGCTCCGTCTCCATCTTTGAACCAGCTGGAGGAACTGGGCGGTGCCCTGAAGAGGGAGAAGGTCTCCATGGGGAGCCTGAAGAGGGCCAGTGTGGACGTGGAGCTGTTGGCACCTCGTAGCCCAATGGGAAAGGAGACCATGCTGACCTTCAGCAACACGGTGCCACGAGCTAGCATGAATATAAACGGGGGGCTTGGCACCGGTGAGGACACAGAGGATCTCATCCAGCCTGTTCAACCAGTCCAGGCCACCCAACCTGCCCAGCGGCGTTTGAAGGCTGTCCAGATTCCCATGGATCCTGTGTGCTCTCAGCAGCTGGTGTCAGAGTGGAAACAGAAGTCCATGGAAATGAGAGCACTAAATGTTCGGGACGACTCAGAGCGGGATGCCAGCGAGGACGGCTCTGAAGTTGGATCTGTTGGAACAGAAGACGGAGTGTCTCATGTCCCAATATACACAGCTGGTGTGCAGTCAGGGAGGATAGTTGCTAATCACAATCCCTCTCCACCCCCAGGAGGTGCCAGAGCAGTGGCAACTCCACGACCGCCACAGATCCCTGAAGCAGGTCCTCCACCAGTTTCTCCAAAAAGTGCACTGACACGTGCAAAGTGGTTGGCCATTCGAGAGAAGGTGAGTGGAGACGAGTCCGTCCGCGGTGGTGTCAACCAGCCACGGCTTATGCAGGTCATCGCCATGTCCAAGCAGCAAGGCTTATTGCCGACTTCACCCTCATGCGACGTGTCCAAGTCCTCTGAGACCACCTCGGCTGGCTCCTCTGCTGCTAACTCTCCACACTACTTCCCCAAACAGCAGCAGGATGGGTTGGGTTTCTGCACCGTAGGTGTCTATGCTCCCCATCATCTTCTCCAGCATTCAGCCCTTCCTCAAACATCACAACTTGCTAAAAATGGTAACCCACGGGAGTGGGCAGGAATTGACCAGAGAGAGACCTACGACCTCAACAGCATCAACCAAGGAGATCCGGCAGCACGAAACAGCAGCTTTCGCCTGCAGCGATCTGCTTCACCTTGTTCCTCCACCAACCTGGAGGTCATCCCAAATGCTGTTCATCCCCAGCAGGCAATCTCAGGAGATGGACAACGCAGGGAAATGGCCATGAGACGTAAGACAGCCCTGGATCGAGAGATTCGTAACCAGACTGAGCAGGAGAACTACTACAAGAGTTTGCAAGGACGAAGGTTTAAGGATTAGTATCTCAGTAGGTGAAGACTGAAGCCAGACTTTGAGTCTCATTACAAACAGGATGTGGTCACGTTTCTTTGCATCTCATTGACTTCTTGAGCTGAAGAAAATGTTTCCATGTGACCAAGAAAAACACTCGACAGGAAGGACAAATCTCAGAGAAAAGTCCTGATGTTTGTCTTCACAAAAGACCTTCAGAAACAAATTGGTTCCTAAATTTCTAAATTGGCTCCTCCCACATACTGAACTCAGCAAAGTTCTGGAATGTTCTGTGATGTACTCTGATGTTGGTGTTCAAACTGCGTGTGATCCTTTCACCTCATATTACCACTGTTCTTTCCCTCAGAGTTTTCTGAGGTAACGTCGTCATTTGTGATGTTGTTTTGTCTTTGTGGTGAATAAAGAAAAGCAGCAGAAAGAAAAGAATTGAACTTTAACTCAGAACTGTTCAATGGGCTTTGGAGACGGAGCTGATTATAAGGCTCCACCCACAGCAGGAAGATTTAGCGGCACTCAGGTTGGAAGCTCCGCCGTCTTCTTCCTAACCTGACTCTTAACGTGACCTCAGAGTGAATCATGTTGGACATTGTGTAAAATTAGATTCTGTCACGACTCCAGACCCTCGAGTGTCGCTGACATGAAGAAAAGATTCTGAGATTCTTCAGAAAGCACAAATTTAAAATTTTTACAAATTTAGCACATATTTGTGACATTTATCGTCTTGTTACACGTTAAACAGCCACCCAAAAGCATGTTCTTCATCTTCATCATCTTCTTTCTCTTTGTGAGCTGCAGTAAACTTCATGTGTTTGTGCTTCAACCAGGGGGAGTACACAACCAAAAACACAAACAAACCACTTTTGTCAGTTTTTGTGCTGCAAAAAATAATAATACAACGCTGGAGCAGGCTGTTGCCATGGAAACCGGTGTTTAAAAAATGCCTTTTGAAAGAATTTGTTCTCAGATTAAATGATGTTTGAAAAATTTAACATAAAATATTTTAAGGGTATTTAAAAAAAGACAAAATTTGAATTGAATCTAATTTATTCTTCTGAAAAATGTAAAGTGCAATAAAATATAGACAGAGATGAAAAAGGCATTTGGATTGTGTTCTGAATCGTTCCTCAGCAGGAGCCGCGAACAGAATCTATAAAACCATCGTTTAGAACCATTGGGATTTGAGCGCGTGCAAAGGCATCGGCCTTCATAGATCGTACACAAATGACACAAAGTTATTCTGACTCTGTAAATTATTGCAGAATTTATGATGTGGATGAAAAACAATCTCATTCCTGAATCCTCACTCCTTTCAGCTCATCGATTCACAGTATTTTAACGATAACAGAAAACATCAAAGATAAAGAAGAACGTGTCAATTTCTGGATATTTTCTCACTTTAATCATCAGGTTTATTCAACTGAGATTTCCAACATAAAGCAGTGTCTCTTTTCTACCACCAGGTGGCGTGCCTGCAGTCATCCAGTTTATATTATTAGCTATAAACTGACAAATCGCACACTTTGGTTATGAATTAAGTCAGAGTGCAAAGCCAACATGGACATCTGTCTGCAAGCCGTACGACTGCCGACACGTCGCTAACTGATGTGACGGTGAAGACGACCCCAGCGTGTGTTTATGTGCTTCATTCTGATTGGTCAGAACCATGTGACTTTGATCTTACGTAAGGACATCGCATATCACAGTGAAATGGGCAGGGATAATCTGTGGAACTAACTGACCCCTTTCCATTCTGGGTGTGATTACCCATAATGCATCACACTACACCCTTTTTTTGGGAAACCGGCTGCAGACTCAAACTAAAGCAAGAACGCTCAAAATCTATTTTAAAAACACTGTAAACATCCCTGTTTTGATGTCCCACGCACGCTACAGCAGTTATTTGGATGAAGCAACATTTGCTCACTACAAGGTGAAATTAAAGGTGTTTGATATCGATCCGTACGATGTAGAAGCTTGCGACCAGTGTTTGGAATTTTTTCTCATGGCAATGTTTTGAAAGTGATGATTTTTGCAGACGATGTTCAACAGACTGTTGTTACATTTTTAGTGTGTATGCTCAGTAGTGTGTAAATCTCTCGTGACTAAGCGTGAGCTCCCACCGCCGCTGTTAGCTTGGGGAGCTTTAAGTGCCTATTCCTCCAAAAGACGTATGCGTAACGGCTCTCGCACCTTATTCTGCAGGGTGCTGTTCTACTGTGATCGCCCACAATCCAAAAAAGGGCTAAAATAGGATGAAACTGGTCAATCCGGCTTTATTCCTAGCAGACCTGGCAACCTGCCTGAAAACAAAAGTAAAGAACTGCACCCTTGACCACAAGTTCCCCAGCTTACAGCGTGCGTTTTACTGTTTCTAAAGGCTTGAAACATACTGAGTTGGTGTTTTCTGGAGCAGTAAACTTTAATGTTCTAATTCTTACTGTTGTAATATTGAATTATTTTCACAAATAATGCACAGGATTAGAGCTGATGGTCCCAATGTTCAGTACTAAATATTGTCACATCTGGGACACGTTTAAGGGACTTAAAGTTACATGTGTTTGTCCCAGTGTTATACATATATTCAGTCATGGAACGTACGCCCGCGTTAAAGGCTCAACTCCCGTTGGAGTTCTACACGAGGGACTGACAGGGCGCCAAACAACGTAACAACGGCCTGTTTTATATCCTCAACATAGATTACAAGATCAAATAAATCTGGGGGGGGTGTGCTACAACTTTGTTGTTTTAAATAAACTGCTGTGTGTATGTTTTTATTATTTTGATGAAATTTGATGTTTAAGGACTGGGCTCTGCCACAGACCTGTTAGCCGAGTTTGCGGCGCCTTCAGTACGCTATGTACTGAAATTCCAAGAAAAATTCCAAGGTATCTCTAAAACTATTAGAACACACTAAATTATTTGTACAAATGTTTCTGATGACCACAAATTAAAATCAGGGTCCACAAAATGCAACAGTAAATGGAGACAAATGGCCAAAGATCACTATTTGTAGAGCTCACAATCCCTGTGTTACTTCATCTGATGTTACTTTACTCCATCCACAATTATCCACCAAAGCACTCAGAGACACTTTGTAAAGCCATTTGCTTTAGTCAGGGCTGAAATTAGTTCCGCGAGCTAACCACAGCTGGCATTGCTAGCATGAATGCTATTCCACTTTTTTCTCTTTGATTGCTGACTGTCGGGGTGCCCAAAATCTTTGTGATGTCTGCGTGTTCAGCGTTTGTACACCTGAACACCAAGCATAATCGAACCATCATCTCACTTTAGCGGTAACTGGCGCTTCATGGCTCACGCTCACTCTACGTTTGCATTTTCTGCCTGACAGTATGACATATGCTAGGAATCATGGGTAACCACACCCAGAATGGAAAGGGGTCTATTATTGCACACAAAACTGTAAATTATTCAGGAGCATTACCAGTCGTGTAGTAGCCCGATGTTAGCTGACAACCACATGCACGTTAGCCTCTGACATGCTAACCGGCATAACGACTCTGCAAGCTCACATCACAGCCGCTAACCAGCTAATATGTTATTAATTATGGAAGTGAATGTGTTTGTACTTTTGTAAATCGCCAGTAAGTCGTATCCGTGTGTGTTTGAGGCAGTTTGTTGACCAGTTTAGATCCACAGACGACACATCAGAAAGTGTCGCTGAGAATTTCAGCATCAAATTTCACCAAATTTCAGCTTTCCCCAAAAATCTTCAGATAAAATTTTCAGCCAGAATGCAGTTAATCAAAGTATAAAAATGTGCAAATTATGTCAACTTGGGGATGAAAATATAAATAAAACAGTAAAAAAAAAAAAAAGAAGTGAAAGTATTTTTGCATCATGAAAAATCAGAAGAAATGAAACTGACATTTAAAATCAAACAGAAATTACACGTGTTGTTTTATGTCCGTTTTAGCCTCTACATGCTAATGATGGACGTGCGCGTTACACTGTATCAGCTCCTCAAACCTCTCAGCCCACAATCCTAATCCACACGAGGCCTTTACAAGTGTTGGTAATATCTGTGCTAATTCCTTATTTTATGTTATCAAGTATTTGCTTTTGTTATCTGTTTAAAAGTGTCTGGAACCTGGTTCTAACTGGTTCAAGGTCTCAACAGAAGAGTTGAGTTCCACTTCCATCATGCATGTGCAGGTTTCAGATAAAGGGAGGGCTCCCCTCTGTCTGTGGGGAGCCAGTAAGATTAGGTGTGTGTGACTAAACCCCTCCCACTGTACCGCCTACATTGTCTTGTATAAAAGCATGATGTTTGAGGTCTTTTCAGGAAATGGAGTCCGTGTGCGGGCTCCATTTCTGGGGACTCCGGCCTGGTTTTCAGCGTGACATTTAATAAATTCAACCTGAGGAATATATCGATTTCGTTCTTTTTAAGGGGCAGTATATTACAAAAAGAACCTGGAGGAATTACACAAGAAACATGAAAATCAAAAGTTCATTGAGATTTGTCGTGACTCACAGCCACTGCGTGCTAATGCTAACATGTTAGCACCGTGTCAGCGATAGATATGTTTAGTTTTAATGATTGAACACAGAATAAGTTTCATATTTTCTCGTGATGGTTCTGATGGACTTTGCTCCATGTGTCCAGTTCTGAACCTGCTTTTCCTCGTTTTTCATCCTTCCTGTTTTTTCATCTTCATCCTCTCTTCAAACCATCTCAAACCTCTTTCCTGGCTTTTGTTCTCTGATTCTCTCAGTTTGTTTTCTGCTCACTTCTTTAACTCCACACGTGTCTCCCTCTCCTGCACTCCCTTCACCGCCCATGTCTCAGGTCTGATAAACCCGACCTTTATACCCCCTCACACTGACACTAATGAAGCTGAATCAGCCTGAATGGGCAAAAAAGCGGTAATTCAAGATGTAGTCGGGGGACAAATGTTCGGCCAGCTGTGTACGAATCCCGTGCGAATACCCAGAATGTGGGCCGAAGCCACCTCGACTGATTCGTGCATATTCGGAGTGCAGCAGCTCCCTCTCTGTCTCTCTCGCGTGGCAGTTGATCAAGCAGTACTCAATGCGGACACTGGATGGTGCGCCAGTGTCCCGCCTTTCAATACTGTCCACTGTTACGATAGGTTTGATCTGACCACAGTCCATGCCCAGGTGGGTGGTTCCCGCCTCATCCATGTTGCATTGAGGGGCCTCACGCGACATTCGGCTTGCATTCAGCCCCCACTTGGGACATTGTGGGGGCATTCAGGTGCATTTTGGCTCATCCGTGCCACATCCAGGGAATTCGGCCGGGTTCTGTATTTTGGCCATAGCGGTATGTCGTCCGACCCCTTCAGGTGTTTTGAATGCTGAGACCGCAGTCAGACTACACTTTGACAACTGTTTGAGCTTTTTCGAACACACATTATTTGGGTGCATGTGCACTACATTTGGCCTGGTCGCGCAAATGTGCACAACTGTGTGGGTCGCACTCAGATTAGCTGTCCGAGGTGTTCAAATGCGCCGCGACTTTGGCCAAATGGCAGTCAAGTTTTCATTCGGTAGGCATTTGGCCTCTAGTGTGATGGGGATTCTAACATTCGGGGCGGTTGCACGACTCTGCCCGCCTCTTTGACTACTCTGCGAATGCTGACATTTCTGATTGACACTCGAGTGTGGTTCGTCCTCATTTGTGTTAAGTGTGACAGGCCTTTAACCCTTACTCCACATGACAAACGCGCTCCTGATCCCGTATTCTGGTCCTTCCAGACTTCATGCTAAAATGATGCTGGTAGATACTAGCGTAGCAACATGCTTATATTTTTGCGATAGGTTGCAGAAAACACGACTTGTGAATGTGGAAAAAGTTTCCACAAACAATCAGACTCATGTTGTTGCTGTTTCAGTCATCCAAAAGTGCAGTTTTACGTCGGCGACGTGACGTCTGTGCCATTTGTCGCGTGATGTCATGAGTGGGTGTTTCCATGGAGACGCGCCTGTAGGCCGTTCCTGCTCAGAGTTAATGGACATGTTAGCGTTCTTTTGGTCAGTTTGGGTTAGAACAACTAAAAATCGTGAGTTGAAAACCACACCAATAAAATAACATCAAATCCGAGCAGTAAACGGTCGTTAGTATCTGCTTCCTGTTTGAATTGATTTTGAAAATCTGAACGAACCGACTGGTTGACTAAAATAAAAGTAGTCAACAGGTTAGCTGCAGTAGTTAGCTGTAGTCATCCAAACCTCACTACGGACCATCTTTACGTGAGTGTTGCTATGACAACGCCACCCTCCTGCTGACATTGTGTTGGACATTTTGACCTGCCGATGGCACTATCAGAACCAAGGACGGCCCAAAGTGATCATCAGGGAGTGTGTGAATAATCAGATATTGATGAGCCAATAATCACTTTGCCCCTGGTGTTTGTCTTGCATGCCTTAGCATGAAGTGCGACTCGATCGTCTGAATGTCAAACACTCGAAGCTGTTCGAGTCTGTTTTGTGGCAGAAATGTAAAAAGAAAAAGTGCTGCATGCTCTGTGGTTGTCATGGTGATCTAACATTGATTAAAAGCTGTTGTGCCGAGACGCTGCTGCTGGAGCGTTTTTATTTCATCTTTTCTTCCTGTCAGTGTTTTTCTGATTGACAGATTGGAGGCCTGTGAGGCGTTCAGGAGCCGACAGAGTGTTGGACACATCAGGCTCACGGACTCTGACAATTGAACCCACTGAAGCTGCACCTTCACACTCAAGTGTGCAGTTTCCATGGCAACAGCATTATTGCTGATGCTCAGATAAGGCACTTTAGTGCAATGTGATTGGATGTTTGCAGATAATGCCCCGCCCCCTTTCATTGTGTTCTTATGAGCGTGCACACGCACACAACTGTCGGGGAGGGGCAAGCTTCTTTATTTCTAGTAGGTGATCCAGTAGTTGGTGTTTCCATGGTAACAGTAGAAAGGAATGTATTCCTTACAGATGTGAATGCAGCGCCCCCTGCAGGCTGTAGTGGCTCACATTATGCAAATGACAAAAAATAATCTTGCACTTTTGCTTCCTTGAACACATTAAGCTGGCCCCTCCCACATCCTCATTACCATATGAATAAAGAGTGGAGGAGCTCACGGGTCAGGTGACAAAACCTCTGCATCGTCTGACATTTGTCCAGTGAGACGGACAGAGACAAAGTCTCGTTTGACAAAAGGAAACAATCCACATTAAAGATGACTTCTGCTGCTGGAAACAAACTTGGTATTCATTACTGTCCAGCGCCAACGTCCACTAGGTGTCGCTGTGCTACAGTCAAATGTAATGAAATGAAGGAAACTTTAAAAAAGGAAAATAACACACAGCAGGTGAGCGATGCAATGTTTTATTGTTCCAGAGTTACACAGACTGACAGCATCGGCCACGACGGCGTCCTGCAGCAGCTTACAGGTTGGCGTTTGTCGCTCCCGATCCTTCACATTCAATGATGTTAACGTTCGGCTCGTCGTCACACTTTGATATTGTGAACTTTGCCTGAATGGACAAAATAAATAAATAAATAGTCAGAAAACAGAGATATTATGAGGATGGCTTTCTTCCACCTGTGAAATATAGTGAAGATTTGTCCCATCCTGTCTATGGCTGATGCTGAGACGCTGATTCATGCATTTGTCTCTTCTAGATTGGACTACTGCAGTGTTCTATTTTCTGGTTTACTGCAGTCCAGCATTAGGGCTCTCCAGTTGGTTCAAAATGCTGCAGCCAGACTTCAGCAGCCAGACTTGAGATCAGATTTTAAGGTTCTGCTACTCGTCTATAAAATTATTCATGGACTGGCACCTCCCTACCTAGCTGACCTAATTAAACCTTACGTACCGGCCCGGGCTTTGCGTTCTCAGGGTGCAGGACTACTTTGTGTCCCTAAGGTGAATAAGAAGTCTGCGGGTCACAGAGCTTTCTCTTATCGTGCCCCTGTTCTGTGGAATGATCTCCCTGCGTCAATAAAACAGTCAGATTCTGTAGAGACTTTCAAGTCCAGACTTAAGACACACTTATTTTCCCTTTCATATGGCTAGCATACTGGTACAGTATGTTACTATGCTTTTTACTCTTTAATTCATTTATTAGTAATTGGAGCGTGCCGCGGCCTCAACTTTATCTAAATTCTGGGTCTTTTAGTGAAGTTTAGGGCTAGTGGCCGGCGATCACCTTAGTATTTCTCTGTTTTTCTTGTTGTTTAATGCTGGCAAATTATACAGTATTTCTTGTCTTTCTGATGCCTGATTGTTTCTCCCTGTTTAAGGGGCAGCTCCATCCAGAGATGGGTGTAGTGGCTGTTTCTGTAACTCTCCTGTCACCAACATTTCCTGTATATTCGTTTTGTGATTTTTTTTTTTTTTTTTTTTATATATAATCTGTGTCTGTATCATGACCCAAGCAGATGGTCACTCCTCTGAGTCTGGTCTGCTTGAGGTTGGGGTTGCTAAGGTTAGACCTTACTTCTGTGAAGCGCCTTAAGGCAACTTTGTTACGATTTGCCGCTATATCAATGAAAATAAACTGAACTGAGAAAAAAAGAACTTTATGCTTTAACAGCTAAAAACATCTGCTGACCTTCGTTAGAGTCTCTGACACATGAATCGCCGTCTGCGTGTGCAGCGTCACTGGACCAGTTTTGACCCGAGATGTTCCCTTTGCCAGCGCCATGAAAATGATAAGCTGTGGATGAGGAGGGGTCAAAAGTCAGGAGGCTGCCGATGACCACCAGGTGTCAGGTAGTGGGTGTGGCCTCTTACCTGGTCCTGGAGAAAGTCGTCCACACAGCCGTTATGTCTGATGTTCCTCAGCAACATCTCAGCCGCGTCGATGCCCACTTTGTCTGCGCTCACACCTGTCAGCAACGATCACCCATCAATAAAACACGCCCGTCGGCAACGATCACCCATCAATAAAACACGCCCGTCGGCAACGATCACCCGTCAATAAAACACGCCCGTTGGCAACAATCACCCGTCAATAAAACACGCCCGTCAGTAAAACATTCTGTAGCCTCTTGTCAGCCAGAGCTCCAGCGTGACCCTTTCACAATAAACCAATTTACTGTGTTCTGACATTAAAAGGCTTTTATTGTGAAACACATTCAGGAACATCAGTGTTCGCAGCAGGTGCTAACTGGCTAAAATTTGTCCAAACATTTTTTCTGAACTATAGGTCCGGCCGCACCTTGTCGATTTAGCCAGCATTTGCCAATCATATTAAAAAACACTGGAATTAAGTTCAATAAGTTAAGGAAGTTTTTTTTATAAGTTAAGCGCACGTTGAGACACACTGAAGCGCGCTGATGTTCGTCCTGATAATCTGAGCTCCTCAAAAAAAAAAAATGAACATGCTGAAAATTTTCAACACATGACAACTTAAGTCCTGCACATGTTGGACATAAGTTGTAGGTAAGTTATGTGATTGCTGACACACGTTTCTTGTAATTTACCCATAAGTCTAAATCCGTCCATTAATGCTGGTCACTGATTGGCTGAAAGGTGCGTCCTCATTCAGAACGATTGTTTGATTCACACACTGAGTAAATCTGACCTGTTCATTTCAGTCCAGTTCACCATCACAGACGGACATGAATCCACATAAAGTTCCTGATTTCAGAAAATGACATCGTGGTTGGAAACAGCGTTTTAAAGCAAGTCCCTCTGTGGTTTTTCTGCTCCAGGTGCGTTTCTCATGTTGGTGTCGCACTCTGATCACACAGAACGCTGTGATGATTTAAACTTTTAAAGCGCCGTCGGTCTGTGTGATCATCAGATGACCTGATCGATCGATCAGGGTGATCACGCCTGATTAATGCGCTGTTAAACATTTAAAGCGCCGTCGTTGTCGGCGATCACCACACAGACAGATCACACAGCACTCGACTGGTGCTTTAAAAGTTTAAATCATCAGTGTTTCATTATTCAGGTCTGTGATCAGCTGACCTGATCAGGTCAGCTGATCAGGAAGCCAGTCCACTCATCAACATTCTGTACACAATGAAAATGATCCACAAGATAAAAAAAAATGAAAATAAAAAAATAATGTTAAATTACTCTGTTTCTGACCCGCACCACACCGTGCAATACTGACCCGAACCAGTGGATTGAAACAGGGCTGTCGGCAGACGCTGGTTAATCGTTAAGGTGTGACAGCTGCATTAATTTATTAGATGTACACTAGAGTTTTTAATACAGCCAGCATACGCAGGCTAAATCGTCAAGGTGTGACAGGGCCTTACACGACTGATCGAGTCATCTGTCTCAGAGACTGTGTCTAAAAATGTCCTGAGTGGTTGACATGATATTTGTGACTTAAAGCTGAAAGTCAACACAACAAAAACATCTCTCGTGTTCCACGTGAACTCCTTGTGGAGACAAAGACCTCATAAACCCGTCACTGTCCAAATACTTATGGACCAGACTGGAAAGACGAGTAGAGAATGAACTCTCAGGTTTCTGCTGCCCCCTGCTGGTTCTTACCTGCATGTTGCGCTCACCTTTCTTTCCCAGAGCCGAACCAGCCAACAGGCAGCCTGTGGACGACTCTGCGATGATTCTGAAACAGGCGGGATTAGAACCCAACAAATACCGTGAGCCACGGGAACAGCCGTCTCTGAGTGCATAACACTCAGTGTGACCTTCATTCTCAATCAAGCTCTGTTTTTTTTTGTGACAGGATGTGAATGCAGCATGGCGGCAAGCTGAGGCTTACATGATGCCGTTGCCGTTTCCGTGGGCGTTCTGCTCCTGAACGGGTTGGATGTTGATGTACAGGTCTTTAATGTCCTTCCTGATGGTCCGGACAGCTGCAGACGACATGTCTCTAGCCAGCTGAGGACACACAAGTCAAACAGCATAAACAACTTCCTGTCCATTTTACACCAACAAAAAGCAGCCCTCATAGAGCCCCAAAAACACGCTATGTCCCCCGACAAGGCTTCCCCAACACACCCAGAGGGACAGGTGTCCTTGTTGCCTAAGGCAACAAAACACATCCAAGGAGTTTTCCGGGAATCAGTACCAGAGTATAGAGCAGCTCCTCCTCTTCTTTCTGGTCTTCCTGTGCGAGTGTTTCAGAGGCCGCGTGAAGCACCCACCTCTGATCCCCGGAGTACACCCTGCACCCGTCTCTGATCCCTTGGAGGACACCCTGCACCCGTCTCTGATCCCTTGGAGGACACCCTGCACCCGTCTCTGATCCCTTGGAGGACACCCTGCACCCGTCTCTGATCCCTTGGAGGACACCCTGCACCCGTCTCTGATCCCTTGGAGGACACCCTGCACCCGTCTCTGATCCCTTGGAGGACACCCTGCACCCGTCTCTGATCCCTTGGAGGACACCCTGCACCCGTCTCTGATCCGCTGGAGGACACCCTGCACCCGTCTCTGATCCGCTGGAGGACACCCTGCACCCGTCTCTGATCCGCTGGAGGACACCCTGCACCCGTCTCTGTTCCCTTGGAGGACACCCTGCACTCGTCTCTGATCCCTTGGAGTACACCCTGCACACGCCTCTGATCCCTGGAGGACACCCTGCACCCGCCTGATCCCTGGAGGACTCCCTGCACCCGTCTCGGATCCCTGGAGGACACCGTGCACACACCTGTGACCCATGGAGGACACCCTGCACCCGTCTCTGATCCCTGGAGGACACCCTGCACCCGTCTCTGATCCCTGGAGGACACCCTGCACCCGTCTCAGATCCCTGGAGGACACCCTGCACCCGTCTCAGATCCCTGGAGGACACCCTGCACCCGTCTCAGATCCCTGGAGGACACCCTGCACCCGCCTCTGACCCATGGAGGACACCCTGCACCCACCTCTGATCCCTGGAAGACACCCTGCACCCACCTCTGATCCCTGGAGGACACCCTGCACCCGCCTCTGACCCCTGGAGGACACCCTGCACCCGCCTCTGACCCCTGGAGGACACCCTGCACCCACCTCTGATCCCTGGAAGACACCCTGCACCCACCTCTGATCCCTGGAAGACACCCTGCACCCGCCTCTGATCCCTGGAAGACGCCCTGCACCCGCCTCTGACCCATGGAGGACACCCTGCACCCGTCTCTGATCCCTGGAGGACACCCTGCACCCACCTCTGATCCCTGGAAGACGCCCTGCACCCGCCTCTGATCCCTGGAAGACACCCTGCACCCGCCTCTGATCCCTGGAAGACACCCTGCACCCATCTCTGATCCCTGGAAGACGCCCTGCACCCGCCTCTGATCCCTGGAAGACACCCTGCACCCATCTCTGATCCCTGGAGGACACCCTGCACCTGTCTCTGATCCCTGGAGGACACCATGCACCTGTCTCTATTCCACTCCTCTTGCAGGAGGTCTAGACTGTCTCCTCCAGGAAATATTTGAAAGGCACAAGGTGCCAAATCCAGAGAAAAAAAGCTGACATTAATTCAGTCTGAAGTCTCACGGTGCCAAACCTCGAGGTGTGACATAGGAGGTCTAGACTGGAGGGTCTCGAACTCTGTTCCTGGACAGCACCTGGCCCACATGGGTCTCAGGCCTATCTGGTTAATTAACTGGTGTTTCCCAGCTCCTGACTGGCTGACTTAATTGGCTGTGGGTGGAGTAACTCTCCAGGAGGAGAGTTTGAGACCCCCGGTCTCGACCTTCCCCAGCCCATGAAAGTGAGACCTCTGCTGTCAGCAGGGAGACTGTCTCTTTATGATGCGTTACCCTGGAGACAAACCCCCTCTGATCTGTCCATCAGTGTTTCTGTTTCTACTGATGTTTTTCCAGACGGGATAAAATCTTTACCGTGTGCCCCAGAACCAGGACAGAACAGTGCATTCAGACGGGACTAAAATCACAGGGACAATGTCCAAGTTAAACGAATCCCCTCACAATCAAACTTAGACTTGTGAACAAGTTGAGTAGTCTTTGAACTCTCTGAGCTTTACACTGAAGATCGCAACAATGGAAATGAATTTTAAGAACTTTACTCTGAAGGGTAAGGCTCCTGCCACGAAGGCTTTGCCGTAGATTTTGGTGATGTCTCCTCTGTCCATCAGGGTGACGGGCAACAGCTCTTTGACCGGGTGGACCTTCACCAACACTTCACCTCCACCTCTGGGGAAGTAGCCTCTGAAGAGAAGAACCAAAGAAGGGTGACTGAGAGGAAGAAGCTTCCAGACCAAACATCAGTCCTGCAGAAATGGCGCCTCACCTCATTCGGACATCACAGTCAAAACGGATGCCAAACTTCTCCACAAGAGGCTTAAAGACCTGAAGAAAACAAATGAGACTCTCACAGTCCAAAGGCCTGAGATCGGTTCACCTGAACCCGCTGGCATCACGCGCAACGCCCTGCCCAGTGTCACACGAAGTAAACACACTCATCGTCTGCTTACAACACCTGCATGAACCTTTCATCCGTTTTCTCAACCTGCATGTTCCAGTTCAGGCTCACGGGGGGGTGGAGCCTATCCCAGTTGTTGCTGTTGTCATCGTCGTCATCCATTCAGCTGCTGCCATTTTGTTTGGGGTCGCCACAGTGGATACAGCCAGATCCAGATCTATTTATTTTCATTTATATAGCGCCAAATCACAACAGAGTTGCCTCAAGGTGCTTCACACAAGTAAGCTCTAACCTTACTAACCCAAAGAGCAACAGTGGTAAGAAAAACTCCCTCTAAGGAAGAAACCTCAAGCAGACCAGACTCAAAGGGGTGACCCTCTGCTTGGGCCATGATACAGACACAAATTACAGAACAATTCACAAAACAAATATACAGGAAATGCTGTTGGTGCACAGGACAGGAGGGTCTCCAGCACAAATGCCATACCCATCTCTGGATGGAGCTGCACCTTAAACAGAGAGAAAAAACAGAATCAGGCATCAGAAAGACAAGAAATACAGTATAATTTGTCAGCATTAAACAACAAGAAAAACAGAAGAAATACTAAGGTGATCGCCGACCACTAGCCCTAAACTTCACTAAAAGACCCAGAATTTAGGTAAAGTTGAGGCCGCGGCACGCTCCGTTTACTAATAAAATGAATTAAAAGAGTAAAAAGCGTAAAACAAAACTGTACCAGTATGCTGCCATATGAAAGGGAAAATAAGTGCATTTTAAGTCTGGACTTGAAAGTCTCCACAGAATCTGACTGTTTTATTGACACAGGAAGATCATTCCACAGAACAGGGGCACGATAAGAGAAAGCTCTGTGACCCACAGACTTCTTATTCACCTTAGGGACACAAAGTAGTCCTGCACCCTGAGAATGCAGAGCCCGGCCAGTACATAGGGTTTAATTAGGTCAGCTAGGTAGGGAGATGCCAGTCCGTGAACAATTTTATAGGTTAGTAGCAGAACCTTAAAATCTGATCTCACTGGGACAGGAAGCCAGTGAAGAGACGCCAAAATGGGTGTAATGTGGTCAAACTTTCTGCTTTGTGTCAAAAGTCTGGCAGCAGCAGTTTGAACCAATTGGAGAGCCCTAATGCTGGACTGCGGTAAACCAGAAAAATAGAACATTGCAGTAGTCCAATCTAGAAGAGATAAACGCATGAATCAGGGTCTCAGCATCAGCCATAGACAGGATGGGACCAATCTTAGCTATATTTCACAGGTGGAAGACAGCAGTCCTTGTAATATCTCTAATGTGTGTGATATCTCTAATTTCTAGACATCCAACTTCTCACTGCTGCAAGGCAATCTTCTAAGGATTTTATGTGAACGAGATTACCAGGTTCAAGGTTCAAAAGGTTTATTGTCATATGTACAGTAAGAAACGTATTTCCCTGTGCAATGAAATTCTCTTCTTTGCTGCTCTCACCGGGTGTCTATAATAATAGTCAAAATAGGCAAAAAAAAAAAAAAGCATTAAAAGCATTAAGCATTAAAAAG
Organism: Thalassophryne amazonica; assembly: GCF_902500255.1. Classification (NCBI taxonomy): domain Eukaryota; kingdom Metazoa; phylum Chordata; class Actinopteri; order Batrachoidiformes; family Batrachoididae; genus Thalassophryne; species Thalassophryne amazonica. The sequence continues at coordinate 2,199,885 of NC_047112.1, read as the reverse complement.
TAAAGTAACAATAAAGGTGCAGTTACAGTATGAAGTGAAATGAAATAATGTGCAAATAGCAAGATTCAAGTATTAACAGTTAACAGTAAAGTAACAGTAAGGTGCAGTAACAGTGTGAAGTGACCCCAGGGGGTCTGCTCAGCAGTTATCGGCAATGTATAACTGAGTATCATCAGCATACCAGCGAAAGGTAATCCCAAAACACTGCAATATGTGCCCAAGGGGTGCTATATAAAGGGAGAAAAGCAGGGGGGCCTAAGACAGACCCCTGTGGAACCCCACATTTCATGTCACTAAGGTTAGAGGTAGTGTTATTGTACAAAACACAGTGAGAACAGTGAGTTTTACGCCAGATGCCCTTCCTGACGCAACTCTATATGTGATGAGACGGACTGATCTGCACACAGACAGATCAGTCCTCCGTGACAGTTTGTCACACATTCAACCAGGAAACAGGTTTGTTGTCCGTTTTCTGAGAACTGTGACGAATAATAATGAGTTTATTCTGTTGCTTGAAAATGTTTGCTGGTGGTTCCTGTGGTGAGCTTGTTCAAGTTACGTCGCTCAGTGACTGATTGTCAAAATGAAACAACATTCACCACCTTAAGTGTAAATTCTATCTCATGGGCTATGTGGCTGCATCCTTCAAAGGTTGCATGTGCCATTGTGGCTCAGCCGACTCGGTCGTCACATTTGAAACGCTCCTTTGAATTTTTCACAGTTTCCCCTGAAAATGAAGCCCAACGGAATCCAAAGAGTGCGAAGAGACATTGCATGATTTTTTTTCTAAGACAACGTTATTGGTAATTATTATCACTTTACCGGGGTGTTGCTGGGCCGGTATCATAGATTGACGTCGACGCTACCTGGCTGTACCCGCCCGCTGTGCGTAAACAAATGATGTCCAAGAACTGTCCGCAGAGGGAGGAAAAAAACTGTCCGCAGAGGAAAAGATGAGAAGGCGAGAAGTGTGTTTTGGTCCCAATATGGATATTCCGGACGATTTTCTCATGGATAGTATGACAACGAACAGCAGCTAAAGCAGCCAGCTTGATGAGGACGCACTGCCGAATTTGGAGAGCAGCACGCGCGCCAGCCAACACGACAAAAGTTAAGTGAGCCAACTTTTTATGTACGCGTTACGTGTTATGTATCTCAGTAAAAGTGATAATAATGCAAATAATATGCTTTTGTAGGGCGGTATGCATGTTCAGAGGCCCGACGTTCACGCCCAGTCACCCAAAATGACAGATATTTGCCTGAGTTAGAGGAGGGTGAATATCTGTCATTTTGGGCGACTAGTGAGAAAAAATTATTTCAGTGTCTATATGATATAAATAAGTCATGTTCACTACACCAGGGGTCTTCAAAGTGTGGGAGAGTAACCCCCCCCCCAACACACATACAATTTCAACATGTTTGTGTGTTTTTTTTTATTCTTTTACATCTTAAACACATTTTTAAAGTATTTGTTTTTAAGGAACTGTCTATGCATTTACACATTTTACAGCCTTTGAACATTTTAAACATGTTTTAAAAGAACTTTCTATTCTTCTATTTTTATCTTTTGTGATATTTTAAACATCGTTTTTTAAAAACATTTAAACATCTCTGTGTTTTTAAAAGTCTTTAGCATAACTAACATTTTAACATAAATAATAAGGGATGGCTATTCGCCCGATTGACGTTTCAAATCTTGCAAAACCTCGGAGAGGTCGCTGCGCTGTGAGATCTCAGTAACATTGAGAACTGCATTGAGATGCTCTGATCATGCTGCACTTTAACCGCTGCACACGGACAACACCATTAACATCGCAACATAAAACTATTTTTATATTGTGCCTGAAACTCTGGTGAATATATTCTCTGGGTTTATAGATGTTGTTATTGTGTTTGTTTTATGTAAACGTGAGAATCACAGTCTGTCTCTCTGTTATTTTCAATGGGAGCTGCTGTGAGCTACAATCGCTTCCTGATCATGTCGTTCTGGGGGAAAGTGAAGTTTGCTCTTTAACGTCTTGATTATTGTTCTTTACAACACTGTTTGTCCTCTTTGTTCCAGACTAATATATATAATATGTCTGAAATTCAGTTTGCTTTTATTAAATTCCACGCAGATTAAACGTAACAGACACGGATTATTTGTTATAATTGTTTTAGCAAGTTTTCAGGGTATCATGCAGCAGTCTCTTATTAACATGACGAAAAGCATAAAAAATTACATTTTTGTAGTATAATATTAATTTACAATTATCATCATGTGGATTCTCTATGTTGTTTGACTGCAGTGACTCTCTGGCACACAAGGGATTATGGGACACGTCAAAAGGGCGAACAGATATGATTTTAATCGTTTTCGATGTCATTATCGATTACGCTTATCGATCCGATTCCTTATCGATACCTCTTGCAAATTTTCTGTGTACTAAAAGGAGACTTTACAGATTTTCTATGTCAACAACATTTTATTGAGTCTTAAAGTAAATAAATATGAAATTGGTCACTGGATCCTTGATCTCTGGACATAAATAGAAATAAAATCTAGTTTTTCTCAAAAATAAATTTAATGGCACAAATTTAACTCCGTACCTCTGAGCTGAGCTCAGCCAGCTGCAAGTCAACATCAGTGTAATTCATAAAGAACGCAGGACATCTCATTTTGGGAGGAAAAAAAAAATTTTTTAGTCTGTTGTAGTTTGTTGTCTGTGTTCCAACGTTTGGAAAGAGGTGTCATTTGATTTAAACGATGATTCACTTTGAAGTTATTAATTCCAGCTGGACTCTAAATAGTAAATGGACTGCATTTATATAGCACTTTTCCATCTGCATCAGATGCTCAAAGCGCTTTACAATAATGCCTCACATTCACCCCCGATGTGAGGGTGCTGCCATACAAGGCACTCACTACACATCAGGAGCAA